>NW_008619333.1:0-28252 GCF_000691845.1 Merops nubicus | reverse complement strand
CTACACTTTTCATCAAATCCATCAGGCAGCTTTTCTGATGTTTACTCTTCAATCCAACCAATTCATATAAGCCTGATGTCTTTGTGGTAGGTTTATTGCTTCAGTGTCATTTCTCAGGCACTATAGGTAGCTGTGCTTGCACTTTGCTCAAAAACTATGTTCCTTGCATACACTTTGCCAACATCCAATAAAGAACAGGCAAACAAACAGTTGCAATCTGCCAGAGAAACATCATGTTCTCTGCCTCTCTGGGGCAGTAGGAAGAAAATAGTATTGACATCAGGGTCAGATATATTATCTCAGTTTGTTTGGATTGGAATGAATTTGGAACTTTCAAGATCAGCAAGAACACACATCTGAGGAAAATGAATTCCTTTTGAAATGTTTAGCAAGCAGCTCTGGATGGCTGGAAAAAAGAAATTATTTGCTTTCTAGTAGGACTATGTTGTATTTAAGCATTCATACCATGTTGAAATCTAAGCTTAGGGTATTCAGATGCTAGATATCTTTTCCTGAGATGCAGTGTGCATGCATTCCTGTAGCTAATGTAGCTTGCCTTTTTAGTATTCTACTCTCAGTAGAATTTGATTTGATTTTTTTTTCCTATGAAATAACGTACAGTGCATAGGTCATCTTACTTTTTTCCCTCCACTTAGCTACCTATGCATTAATGAAAAGTGTAGGTGACTATCGCTGTACTTTTTGCCTAACGAGTTATTGTATGTCAGATCTGAGTTTGCTGAGATTCTAATTAACTGAATCTCAGAAACTGGCCCTATCAACTTCAGAAGAATACAGTAATGCCCCTACTATAGATTTTTTTTTTTCCTTAAGACTGAATTTAAATGTTACATCTGCTTTGAAAGCAGAGTTAAAAAAAAAAAAAAGGTTTAGAAAGTTAGAAAATTACAGGTGACTGAAGTTCACTATGGATTAGAAATGAGAGTGATGTGGTGGTCACTGTAACGATTGATGCTGTTTTCCTAACAGGCACACCATCTATACATAATTTCTAATCTGAAATCTTCATTGGGAGACAAAGCTGACAGCTACTTTCAGGAAAGTGGACCACTGCCAGATATTCTGGGAGACTAAAGCAGTAAATGATGACTGTTTGGCCTCTCCTTTGTCTATTCAGCAGAGGATTTATCTGCAATGCTAACACAATTTGTAAAAGGGATGTTTGTCATACAAATGTTCGTGTTCTTACACTACCTGTTAGCCTGTCCATGCCAAAAGAGCCTGTAAATCTGATTGTCTTCCTGATTCCTTGGCAAATATGTTTAACTCTGGATTCCTGTGACTTTGAAGTGCAGATTGCTAGTACAAGTCTGAAGGAGAGCTGGAACAGTTGAGTGATACTTGAGCAGTGCTTATGAAGGAGTAGTATCTGTTGATCCACAGAGATGGAGAGAAGACAGACAAGTAACCTGAATCAGTGGAGAAAAGTCTCCTGGGAGGCTGTGGTTTGAGGGCGGTAGCAGTAAGCTGCCCACTGTGAAACTGTGATCTTGAGAGGTATACACAGGGAAATAATAGGCAGAAGAAGACTTCGACCTCTGTAGACAGCATTGTTTGGAGAGATACAACCAAAGTCCAGTTTCATTGTCCATGTTTTACAGGAGGTATCAGATGACAGACAGCTCTTAGAGAGAACTAGAGAAACAACTTAAACATTATAGGTAGTGTTCCAAAGAGCTCACTCATCCTAACAGTCACAAGAGGATGTGAAAGTTTAGAGTTATGTTAAAAAGCGTGGACTAAGCTTGGAGATTCAGCCCTGGAAGTTGGAAAGGAAATATGCATCCAGAAACTGAAAACAGTTATTAAAATGAGCACAAATAGGTAACAGCAGGATTAATTTCTGCTCAGAACGCCTATTCTTATCTCTTAATTTTGTTCAGGTATGGTTTTGAAGAGAAGTCTGTGCCTTAGTCATTTATATATTATCAGGCTCAGTGTAGTGCAAAGTGATATCTGCTGGCCTGCTACATAGAAAAGAGCAAGTCAAATATATTGCTTCTTTCAGACTTTCCATTCAATGAATATAAATTCCCTTCCACAAAAGTAAACTGAAAATCTTCATTTTCTGTGGTAATGAAGATACAAATTATGCAAGTTCCGCTTCCAGTGATATTAAATGAAATCCAGTTTAGCATTAGCAAGTCTGATTTTTGTCAAAGAATTAACAAGTCACTGTGTTTTTGGAGAGTACTTGTACTGAGCTTGCAAGGCAAGGTTTTGGTAGTGGAGGGGCAACAAGGGTAAGAAGCTGCTAGTAGTTCCCCTATAGACCCAGTGCCAGCTGGCTCTCAGACAGACCTGCTGCTGGCCAAGGCTGAGCCCCTCAGTGGTGGTGGTGGTAGCACTTCTGTGACAACACATTTAAGAAGGGGGGAAAAAAATGGTGAAACTGCAGCTGAAGAGAGGATTAAGAATATGTGAGAGAAACAACTCTGCAGAAACCAAGGTCAGTGAAGAAGGAGGGGAGGAGGTGCTCTAGGTGCCAAAGCAAAGATTCCTCTGCAGCCCATAGTGAAAATGATGGTGAGGGAGGCTGTCCTCCTGCAGCCCATGGAGGTCCATGGTGGAGCAGATACCCACCTGCAGCCTTTGGAGGACCCTGTGCTGGAGCAGGTGGACGCCCAAAGGAGGCTGTGACACCATAAAGAGCCCATGCAGGAGCAGGCTCCTGGCAGGACCTGTGGAGAGAGAGGAGCCCACACTGGCGCAGTCTTTTCCTGAAGGACTGCACTCTGTGGAAGGAACCCATATCAGAGTAGTTTGTGAAGAACTGTAGCCCATGGGAAGGAGTCAGACTGGAAGCAAGACTGTCTCCCATCAGGGATACTCCACACTGGAGCAGGGGAAGAGTGTCAGGAGTCCTCCCTCTGTGGAGGAAGGAGTAGCAGAGACATATGGTGAACAGACCACAATCCCCATTTCTTGTTCCCCTGCGCCACTGGAGGGAAGGATGTAGAGAAATCAGGAGTAAAGCTGAGCCCAAGAAGAAGGGATAGGTGGGGGAAAGTTGTTTTAAAATTCTTTTTATTTCTTATTATCCTGCTCTGATTTGATTGTTAATAAATTAAACTGATTTCCCCAAGTCAATCCTGTGACAGTAATTGCTGAGTGATCTCTCTCTGCCCTTATTTTGATCCACAAGCCTGTTGTTGTATTTTCTCTTCCCTGTCCAGCTGATGAGGTTAGTGTTAGAGCAGCTTTGGTGGGCACCTGGCATTCAGTCAAGGTCAATCCACCAGAGCACTGAGTGTCCCAAGGAATAAAAGGATGCTTCAAATATCAGAAGCCCTTTTCCTCCTGCACATTGTTTTTATGTAACAGTTTCATGTAGTTCCACCTTTTGTAAAATGCTTATTCTTTTATCAGAAACATTTATTGTTTAGCAACACAGTGGTGTAAAGAGATGGGCTCTGCCCCATCTCAGGGTCCAATTACTTGCTCTTATGTTGTTCCCGTAATGTGATCAAACACCACCTTGAAAAAAGTTGTCATGTGTCTTGCCCATCCACCTCACTCCAGTCCTATGTGGAAACTGTTACACAGCCTTGTCGTTGTGTTATCTAGAAATTATTTCATTCCCAGTCAGTTTGCAACCATGTTTTTGTGTCAACATAGTCTTTTAACGTCTCTCTTTCTTGTGCTTAATCATTTCATGCATCTATAGAGATCAATCAAAGCCCTCTCAGCCTTTAAGCCTGGACTATAATATGATTTAACCACTTTTGCAAACATACCTTCTTACTGAATACATCTTCAGGTAGATGGACAATCAAAAGCACACACAGCACAGCTGGGTCTTGGTGATGTCTAGCGTAGCTACATAAATATTCCTCTAAGTCTACTGGGAAATAACTCATCTAATTTGTGCTAAGGTGCTGAGATCACATTTTACTCTCTACTGGCCACGTTACAGTCATCCTTGAATTTACGTTCTTCATACCTTATTAGTGGATGACCTCCAGCTGGCAAGGTCCAATAACCACTGTGACGTGGCATTTGGTATAATTAAGTACATCTTATTTCCTGCCACACTCTTGCTAAGGTAAGATCCTTTCATTTTGCCACCTACTAATTTCAGTAGCAAAATCTTAATGTAAAAATCTAGGTGAAGATTGAAACTATTAATAAAGCTTGGGCTGTGGCACTGTAAAACTGTGAAGATCTTTATAAGTAGGACTGAACTGTGTAGTGAAGCCATTCAGAGAGACATGCTCACCACCTTTGCTACCTGTATTCACCTTGCAGCACCTTCTTCCCGGTAAAACCAAGCATCTTTGCTGGCAAACCCAGTCCTAGTCATTTTCTTTCAGAAACAGCTGCTGTGGTTTCTCCCTTTACCCAGGTCCTTGTCTACCTTGTACCCATAGTCCACGGTTAATAGCTTTCCCCCTACACTGCAGTGTTAAAACCTTTAACGAAGTTCAAATGAAATCTTAACCTCCTTTATTTTATCTAAAGGTTAATTATTTTCAGACAAGCTTGCATGCATTAGCATGCTTCATCACATTCTCCATGCCATAAAATGCTGTTTTTCCTCAAAACCTGCTTTAAACCTTACATACAAGGGAAGCTGCCTTAGTAGTCTTGTAGTTGCAAGTTTATTATGCTTAATGCTTGAGGGGGGACTTTACCAAAATGTAGGAGCTTTGCACTTTCTGTAGTCCTGCTTCCTGTCCCCATTGAATGGGTTATTAAGAATCCTGGTTTCCTAGCTTGCAGGAATAGGTAGGCACCAGTTCTTCTGTAAATTCTGGAAAAAAAAAAGTTTATTTTTTTTCATACCCATCTGTGTCAATTTTAGCACGTAAAATTTCTCAGCCTTGTTTCCACAGTAGTTTTGATAATTCCCATGTTCCATATGTTTCCACAAACCATTTTATTTCTGCCCTAGGTTCAGAATTGTTCTTAATAGTTGGGGTAAAATGTTCACTTACAGTCATTCAGATAATAACTTAATTCTCATTGCATAATAGCCTGTCTTCCCTTCAACCCTCTTAATTAATGTTATTTATGGCTGTTTTGCTAATTGTTTATAATATTCTTAGCATGGTTTAGTGCAGGCTAATTTCTACTGATTCATACTTTTCCCCTATACTTTTTGACCTCCAGGGTAGAAGTATTATTATTTTCCATTTCTCTCTATTTTTACCTACTTTATGCACAGTAGTTATGCACCCTGTATTCAAGCTCCTCCTTGAATATGTGTTTTTTTTTTTATGTGGGGGGGGCATTTGTTTTTGTAGGCAGCTGCCAGAAAAAAATGTTTGTATTTTAGGCTTTACATTCTTCAAATATAAAGTTTATATCCTTGAACTCTTCAGTCACCTTAATTTCTCAGTGTGGTTTTTTTTTTTTTTTTTCCCCCAATATAATAATCTGAGCTATAGGCACGATTCTTTTTTTTTTTCAGAATTCCATTTAAGGCAAAGGAAATTCAGTTCATGATAGCTCTATCCATATTTTTTTTTTTTTTTGGCTCTTTTAGTACCTACTGTCTATTTAATTTATTTTTCTATAAACTTAAAATAGCTTTGTTGTTTGTTGTCCTTTACTATTATCACATCGATGCCATTTGTATTCTCCAGTCTTGCAAAATCAGTTTCATAACCTCATGTAGTTATTGATACTATTTACATTGTCACCTCTGCCCTTATCTTCATTTGACCACAGATTTTAGACCAGACTTCGTCTACTGTTCCAGAAGAATGCATCCATGGTGTTACTACTTATGGCTTTAGTTCACAATATCATTATCACAATGCTATTTTCATTGCCATAAATTTTAATATTTTTTTTTTCCTGAGTTCCATGTAGTTTTTATAAGTTTGAGTGTAGTCTCGTATACAATTCTGACACATCTCTTTCAGCCTTGCAGTACTGCATACTTATGGGACATATATATTTCTAGTCATTTCCTTTTATGGCTTCATTTTCCTGCACTGGTATATCAAGGCTATAATTTGTCTTTCACAACATCCAAATTTTTAAGTGGATTAGACACAGTATTTCATTCTATATATAATATTTTTAAATTCTTTTCAAAGAAACGTAAATACATTATGGGAAAGTGGTCAAAAGTGGCTTTGCCAAAACCATTACTTGGAATTATATAAAGTTTACTTTTTCATCTTCATATCAAAAGATGTGGAAAAAAAAAATCCCTGTACTGTATAATATACCTATACTGTATCTAACAGAGTCCAGTTTGATGTCTCAGATACTGTCAAGAATATTTTCTAACAAACTAGGAAACATCTTTCCCCTAGTCTTCGGAAGCACAAGGCCAAAGTTAGAAAGTGACTTGTCCATCAGGAGGTTAAATGGTTCCATTTACTCCCTACAGCTTGTTCTTGACAACAGAACTGTTGTCCATAGAAGATATGAATAGACTTAGACCTTGGATGAGAAATAAACACAAAGACCATCTTTGACTGGGCTTTCTCTAAATTTCTGTGATATTTTTGCTCTATTTTTTGAATGTATTTAAACTTTACTTGTTTTTTTTTTATTGATCAGAGTGATGTTTGGATGCTACTCTTCAATATAAACACTGAATATATACACTATATACTATATACACTGAATATAGACACTAAACAGTAGACACAGACAATAATTTAATATTGATACACTGTAAGAATTAGGCAGAATGGTTTAATTAAATTCCAGAGGAAAGGTACTTAACCTTTCTATTAACCAGAAATTTATGCATAAAATGCAAAGACAAAAGCAGTTTTTATCAAACACTAACTTCTTTTAACTAAAGAGCCATGGAGAGATTGATTACATTTGCTTAAGAGGAAGCAGCTCTGAAAATGTCTTAATTCAAGTGGTTTCCATTTAATTGTCAAGTGGCTCCAGAAAAGGAATGACTAGTTGAGCATAAATGAGGCTCCTGCAATCCCTATGTGCTACAATATTTGTTCCTAAGACATCTTTGTTTCTGCTGCTCGAGAAGGACCCATGTTTGTAACTGCAATGTGAAGAAGATTCACATTATAAATAAATTGAGCTTATTGGTTTGACATCTAAATATCTGTATCCATATCAACAGAGAGAGAAACAGAGACAGAAAGATTTATAGGTGTATCCCTACCCAGCACTCGCTTGACTACAGAGGGGAGAGTATTTCAGCTGTGGGAGGTGGTTATCTTTCTGAGAACCCCAGCTTACTTGCCACCAACATTTTCTTTCATTGGCCATGGTTACTAAGGAAACCACCTTTTTTGTGTGAGGGCATCATAGGTGCCTCTTTTGGGTGCCTGAATCTGGGACTGCAGCCAGACACAACTTGCAGATTGAAGACTGTGCTGCAGCTTACTTAACTCTTGATGTGACCAGAGTTATATTACATAATATGATTAATTTGTGCACAAGGGAAGCTGCTGAAGGATGAGTTCTTCAGTGACTGTGCCAAGAAAAGCTCCCTCCTCCCCAGCTCTGAAAGAGTGGTTAGAAATGTGAGCTACAAACTCTGGGACACTGGGAAGAAACTGATTTAAGTTCACTTGGCTGATATTGCAGCTATACAGTAGTGCAAAAACCATAAAATGTTAATCATAAAAGGTATCAGGACAGTAACTAACAAAAATCATCATCCTTGTTGAAGTTATATATATGACATGAGATAAGCTGACACATTCAGGAACGTGATTATATACGAGCTTGAACTGTCTCTGATTTCTTCCTTCAAATCACGTTGCTGACCTACAAGCTCCAGTGATTCAAAATGGGGTGATTTAAGAGATCCCTGTTGTCTTTTGGGATCAACGATCAAAATAGGTAGGTATGGGCAGTACTGGGATATACTGCAGTTAAGAAATGGGAAGGAATGATGGCATACTTAGCCCTTAAACTAACTTGACCCTTGTAAATGTTTAAACTTGTACTTAAAAACAGTCAAAATGGGACTTAGTCCTCAGCAAGTCAAAGCTCTTAATGGTTAACATTCATGCAGTCTCTTTTGAGGAACCAGCAACATCTGCTTATTTATATGAGTTAAAATAAATATAGATTAAATCCTTTTCTTCTACCTTCTTTCTAATTAGATGGTAACTCTCAAGGGAAGGGATTGACTCTTTTGTGTGCTTGTACAGTGACTAGCACAATAGGTCACTGATCTCAGCTGTGGCCTCTGTCTGCCACAGTGCAATGGTAGTCTTAATGAAAATGAGTATTTCAGACTGACCTTTCAGCACAAATGGAAAAGAATTTTAATGACTGTAAGCAGATTATATGTTTACATTCTTCTCCTTTCTGCATTTAAGACCTGCAGTATTTAATATGCCAGCTATTTCTAAAACACATTATACAGCGTACATTTAAGGAGCAGCAGACAGAGCATGCTGGTAGACTGCTGGGCTGAAATTCCATTTTGGGCTTTGAATTTCCCTACCACTTTAAAATGTAAAATCCAGCTGTAATAGTGTCATCTGATTCAAGAAAGAAGATAGCTGAATGAACTGTACAGCCAGATGGTCACTGTTTACTTACATCTTTCCTTCGTTCCCCATGGCTAGGAGATTTGCAAACATAAATAATGAAATAAATTTCATTTGAATTTTGCTGTTCATAGGACTTGTATCCAGAACTTAATATATTCCATTTATAGTAGATGCAAGTGATTATAATCCTGTCTAGCCTTTCTTTGTGTTTGCTCTCTTGCTTGTTGTGGTGATATTTTCCATATGGATCACTTGAAGCTAAATGTACGGGAGTGCAGATACATTTATGGGCACATGATGGACGAAGGGAAGAGTGGGCAGTCACAGCAGATCTTTAGCTTCCAGAAACAGAGGAGTTGCTGCAAATACTTCTGATGCCTGCAATATGTGTGTACTGTAAACAAGCAGTTCTGTGAACAGCTAATGAACTAATGAAACCAGATTTCCTACAGATTTCTGTTTCTTGATTGACTTTTTAACTGAGGCACAATTTCACATTATGCCTAAAGTGTTCTAACTGCAGAGCATGCCAAACGAGGCAGTCTTGGTTTCCTTACTCACCGTCAACTGTATGTTACAACCCCATCAGATCCAGCAATCATATGACCTCAAGATATAATTGAAACTGAATTCAGTTTTGTATATGATGTTATTCCAGTTGGATCAATGAGCTGGTTATCTCTAAGACCAGAACACCTCTGAAATTTAGTCAATAAGCTCTAAAGATTTTATGCAAGAATGTGAATGTGTCTGCAGGTATATGCATGGGCTGGATGTTTAAGTGGTATGACTGTGTGCTGCAACCTGACATTCAAAACAGTTGCATGCAGTGTTAGTATAGTAAATATGTCTCTGAAATGTCTTTATAGCCTACAACCTGTAACAATTCATGCCAGAGAAATGCAACATGTAACACTACAGGAAAGTAAAGGCTACCTGTGCTACAGTTTAGGCTGCTGCTAAGCAAGACATCAAACTTCTTTGGTGAGATCCCTATCAGTTTCAGGGAAGTAAGTGGTATTCATTCACTGAGCTTTGATGAAATGAATATGTAAATGTAACTTGTGGGATATGTCAGACGTTGTTTCACTTGATGCATATGTGCAACAGGAACTGTTGAAAAGAGTTTCTGTTTATTGTGCCCACAGTAAAGTCAGTACTAGTATCTATGTTGACTGGTAATACTCACTCAAAATGACTAGCCAAAACATCTCAGGAAAATCATAAAGCAGCAATAATCAGCTACTCTGAGGGTGATAAATGACCTTTGAATCATCTATGGAACTCGCTAAGCAGAAAAGGCAGATAAGTGTCTAATCTTTGATGGATTTGGTTGAATTATCTGCATGTGGATCAATGAACTATCACACTGGTGTCAACTGCCCTCAGAACTGTTGCTTTGTATGTGATAGATACATGATGTTGACCCAAGTTAGTTCAGGAGATATTGCTTTAAGTGCATTTTCTGTGCATTTTGAGATGAAGGGTGTCTGGACAATATGCAAATGTGCATACTGATGTGTTAACATCTGACACCTTATAAGTTCTGGCCCTCATTTCCTGACCACTTCCTATGTTCTTACTGCATTTGTGTCATGCTCATCACTTGTTCTGATAATGACTAGAGCAGCTCAATGTTGTACTGAGTGTCCTCGGTAGGTGTTCATCTGAAGACCCTTCCAGGCTTGCAGGCTACACATTCGTGTGCACCACAGTCTGCTCTGTAACATGGGCTTTGGGGAGCTGAATGCAAAGCAATTGTTCCAAGTTGACACTTTTGAGGCCTAACTCAAGTGTCAGTTCTTACCTTGGCAGCTATGTGACAACTTGAGTTCATGACTCCAGGATTTTGTTGCTTTGTTGCTGAGTTGATGTATCAAACATCAGGGCTCTAATTGCTGCTTTGTTGGTGGACTGCTTCACAGCTTTAGGAGAACCACATTGGATCTATTTCAGCAGCTGTAAAATGAATGAAGTGGAACTCTGTATTCTTCTTAAAGCACTTTGATCTTTGTACAATGTGGGCTGTAAAACAGCTGAGACAAAACACTGACAATTACACTAGTTCTGATCTACCGTTCAACTTTTCTGACATAGGTAGAGTAGGGCAATAGGTATTTTGCTGGCGTGGAGCAGTAGAACAAAGACATTTGCCATCTTGCTAACATAGTTTAAATTTAATTTGGTGAATTGATGTAAGCAGTGGCACAAAACCAGGGTTTTTTTTTGGTAGTATAAATTATATCTACACCAGAAATATTTGACAGAGTTACAGAGTTAATCCTCTCTAAACTTCATGTAGATACAGACATGCTATGTATTTGTTGCTTTTGACCTTCCACAGCCTCCTTTGAAAGGGATCAAACTCATTTGGTGCTTGTTACTGTTGCAAGTTACTATTTCAGCATCATTTTTGAGTCTTTATTTCACTTCTGTTTTCATCCTGATAAGCAGAGCTGGTCACTTCCAGCTTCCTCTTCAGCTCTCCTCTCTCCAGCAAAATCAGACTTCTAAGCACTGGAAAGGATTTCAGGAAGGCTGGAGGCTGGGGGTATTGTCTGCTGGAGTTAGGCACTGCCCTCTTCACATCCTCATAAATGTATGCCATGGAGTAAACATTAAGTAACATTTTAATATTGGACTGCTCACTTTTTGCTGCTTGTTGTAATAATCTCAAAGACAGCTCTTTGGTATTATTTTATAGAATAATTTTGCTTTAGCTTCTTTGTGAGGAACATGAGGGTATTCCTGCTAGCTTGGAAAATAAAAGCAGAGTAGCACATGTATCTGTGCTGTCTTGTTTACCCTGCTGAGAAAAATGCGCTATAGATCTACTCAGAGGAATATTAAATGATAGCCAGGTTTCCAACTCTTTGCTTATAAAAACAAATTTAAAATCAAAAGTGCTATAGGATTTGGGAAGGTATAGTTTAGACTTAGGGCATTGACTTTCAGTGGCTTTTGCTTTCCCAGTCAAGATTTACAGAATACCATTTTGATGACTTCTCTTATTAACATTAATTTTTAATTTTACTTTAAGATGTCATTTTATTGTGGAGTAATAACAGACAGCACAATATTTGATGCCCTGATGAGGCTGCTTAAAATGGAAACTAGAAAGCGTGGTATTAAAATATGGCTGACAGAGAGCAACACTTATAATTATCTCCTCGTTCACAAAAAAAACCAACCAACCAACCAAACAAACCCAGACCATTAATATTTGTAGAGCATCTCTGTGACAAACACATTACTGCCTATACACTAATGTCGAAGGATACCAGGGCAGTGCTGAAATCGGAAAACAAAGAAACAAAAAAAACCCACCTTGAAACATTTGTGTAACCTTGCAGAAAGAGCATTCAGTAATCTCCCAGTATTCATGAACCAAATGTCAGTTGTAGCCTTAACCTATATATTGTTAAGTAATCATTCCACTTTTTCAAAATCCAAAGTCCATGTCCAGCTCTGTCGCAAGTACAGGATCTAGTCTACAGACTTCTGGAACAAATAAAATTTTATGTGGAATCATAGAATCTTTTCACATGAAAAAGACCTTTAAATCAGAGTCTAACCAACTGCCAAGCCTACCACTAAACCATGTCCTTCAGCACCTCTCCTACACATTTTTAAATACCTCCAGGGTCGGTGACTCCAGCCTGTTACACTGTTTAACAACCATTTCAGAGAAGAAATTTTTCCTAACACCCAGTCTCAATGTCCTCTGGTGCAATTTGAGGCCATTTCCTTTAGCCCTATCACTTGTTACTTGCGAGAATAGACTGAGCCCCACCTTGTTCCTGTTGAGAGGCAAGCACTGGACATTTCTGTGCTAGCTGAGTTTTGATGGCACCATTTCACCCAGTAGCTCTGACACCACATGCCATTTCATGTCAGGAGCATCATCTTGTCAGTGATGTCTAATCTTTTCCTCTTGCAGAGATCCTTAGATCCTTATTTTTGTTTCAGCTGTAGGATATTATTTTTTACAGACACTACTACATCTTTTTAGCTGTTATTTTTAGTTCTGACAAGGAGGTACCCCTTAGTCTTAGGGCTCCAGAGAAACTGGCTTATGAAGCCTTAGGAAAGGCAAAGACCATCCATGAAAGGAAAATACTTATAGGGGTCGTTTCCCTTGCCAGGTGAAAACAGGTGTCTAGCAGCACACAGCAGCTTTATGCAGCCATTTGGGACAGGACATTACTGAGCTGAAATTAACGGGGAGGACACGGATTGATTGTTTGTGCATAAGCAACCCAAAACGGTAATAATGAAAAAAAAGAGAAGTCTCCATGCTTTGCTGGCCCACATGAAGAAGGCTTTTGGCGCTCAGATAGTTTCCCTGGGAATTAATTTGGAAGATCTTTTAAACTTCTGCATGGGAAAGCAGACAAGGTGACCTGGTCACTTGATCTTCCTTGTCAGGCTGTTATCATGACACATATGCAATAACCTGACTTGGAGGCATCACTGTCTAGAATCAGTAACTTTGCTACATATTTTACCATAAAGCTTGCACGACTTCTCTTTTTAGAATTTCTACATTATTATGTGCTTACATGCAGGGAAGAGATTTTCTGTTGATGTTTAGTAATTCTCTACTACTTTTGAAAATCCTCCTTTTCTCATTCCAGCTTGTTGCCTCTCATGTGTTCATACTAAAACCCATGAAATTATAAAACTTCAGTTAATATTGCTTTTACAAACAAAATTCAGAACAATTTGCTACATGGTGCATTTGCTGTTAGCATATGATTTTGAATCGCTGGAGAAGGAATATGGATACTATGCTATTGAGAATTTAGTTCAGGAAAATACCAGTCCAATGGCATGGACTGAAAATGCATTATATCAATTCAATTTCTGTACAAGTGCAGAAGACAGTTTGGAAGGTTACATACATCTAAGGTTAGCAAGATATTTCTGTTCACTGTTTCACGGTAACTGCCAGTATATTTTGAGGAAGCCATGTGTCATGTTTAGAATCACAGAATTATAGAATGGTTTGGGTTGAAAGGGACCTTTAAAGGTCAGCTAGTCCAACCCCCCTGCAGTGAACAGGGACATCTTTAACTAGATCAGGTTGCTCAGAGCCCCATCCAACCTGACCTGGAATATTTTCAGGGATGGGACATCTACCACCTCTCTGGGCAACCCGTTCCAGCCTTTCATCACTCTCATTGTAAAAAAATGTTTTCCTTATATCTTGCCTAAATCTACCCTCCTTTAGTGTAAAACCATCACCCCTTGTCCTGTCACACAACAGACCCTGATAAAAAGTCTGTCCCTATCTTTCTTATAGGCCCCCTTTAAGTACTGAAATCAGGTCTCCTCAGAGCCTTCTTTTCTCCAGGCTGAGCAACCCCAGATCTCTCACATTTTCTTCAGAGGAGAGGGGTTCCAGCCCTCTGATTATTTTTGTGGTCCTTCTCTGGACCCGCTCCAACAGGCTCACATCCTTCTTGTGCTGAGGACTCCAGAGCTGGACACAGTACTCCAGGTGGGGTCTTGCCAAAGCGGGTCCCACCTGCTGGTCACGTTTCTTTTGCTGCAGCCCAAGATATA
The DNA here is from genome assembly GCF_000691845.1 of Merops nubicus. Lineage (NCBI taxonomy): Eukaryota > Metazoa > Chordata > Aves > Coraciiformes > Meropidae > Merops > Merops nubicus. Next base: position 14,216 of record NW_008619333.1, on the reverse strand, counting down.
GTTGGCTTTCTGGGCCACGAGCACGCATTGCCAGCTCATGTCCAGCTTTTCATCCACCAGTACTGCCAAGTCCTCCCCTGCAGGGCTGCTCCCAATCACATCATCCTCCAGCCTGTATTGACACTGTGGGCTTCCCCGACTCAGGTGCAGAACTTGATCTTGTTGAACCTCATGAGGTTCACATGAGCCCACTTTCTCATGCTTTCCGAGGTCTGCCTGGATGGCATCCCATCCCTCTAGTGTGTCAACTGCACCACTCAGCTTGGTGTTATCTCTCCAATTTAGAGGGAAGGATGTTGTGGAGGGCCATATCAAAGGCTTTACAGAAGTCTAGACAGATGACATCCATAGTTCTTTCCTTGTTCACTTATGTAGTCACTCCAGTGTAGCAGGCCACTAGTTTGGTCAGGCAGGACTTGTCCTTGGTGAAGCCATACTGTCTGTCTTGAATCACCTCCCTGTCCTCCATGTGCCTTAGCTTCTAGGAGGACCTGTTCCATGATCTTCCCAGGTACAGACAGGAGGCTGACAGGTTGGTAGTTCCCAGGGTCCTCCTTTCATCTCTTTTTAAAAATGGGTGTAATGTTTCCTTTTTTCCAGTCATCAGGGACTTCACCTGACTGCCATGACTTTTCACATGTCATGGAGAGGGGCTTGGTAAGTAAATCAGCCAATTCCCTCAGGACTCTGGGATGTATCTCATCAGATCCCATAGACTTGTGTATGTTCAGGTTCCTCAGGTAGTCATGAACCTGATCTTCTCTTACAGTGGGAGGGACACTGCCCCAGTGGTCCTCGTCTTGCAACCCATCAACTCAGAATATGTGAGAAGAGAGGTTGTCAGTGAACACTGAGGCAAAATAGTTGAGTACTTGAGCTTTCTCCTCATCTGTTCGTGCCAGCTGCCAGTCTTGGCATCCCAGGGGGTTTCTTTGACTTTCCTTTTCTGGCTGACATACCTGTAGAAGCCCTCCTTATCATTCTACGCATACCTTGGTGAGTTCAGCTCCAGAAGTGCCGTGGCCTTCCTGATACCATCCCTACACAACTGGGCAGGGTTCCTATATTCTTCCCAGGATACCTGACCCTTCTTCCGCTGCTTGCACAGTTACTTGCTGTAAATATCCTCTTCCCACTTTGAGAAAGATGAATTCCATGTGACGCCAGCAAGCCTTATGCCATATAGGCCATCCCATTGTTGAAAACACCAAACCTGTGGTGGTGACACAATTTAATAGTAAACGGTGACGCTTTAGTAGTAATTTGCTTCGATCTCTGCATGTCAGAAAACTGCCTGGTGAACTCAGTAGCTGCATCTATACAGTAAGATTTTGTTTGTATTTCAAATGCTGTCTGTAAGTTGCTACCAACTATTTCAAACATGTAATTTATTGCAATCATCCTGGACACACCACTTATTGGGGCCAAACAGTCCAAAATACCCATGCCATGAACTGGAAAGCTGGAGGATTGTTAAGGGTATTAACTTAGCTTTGGATTTAAAGAAATATGCTGTACATTGACTTAGGCCACAAATAATATACTTAAGGACCTTAAAATTTAAATTATGCCCAGGTTAATTAGCATACTTCAGAGTAGTAACAAGCAAAAATAACTGTTCAGAATCCTAGATTTTTCTCATTTACAGTCTCATTGTCTGACCAAGTTTGTAGAACACATTTGTTGTGTTTTCAGACTTCTAAACACTGCCAGCAGCACAATGGTCTGCTGGCACATCAACTGCTTCTGGCCACAAACAACAGTTCAAGAGCTGAGAGAAGATCCATTACATCCTTTGCTGAAACTCAAACAGAAGGGACCAGAAAGTGCAGAAAATTAACAGGGACAAGGCTGTATGGCAAGGTATGCTATAGAAAATATCTGTGCTCCCATGCTGTGCTAGTTTCATCATTTCATTAGCAGACTTTTCAAGTATAATGGTTTAATCAATACTGTACTTCACAGCTGAGATGATGGTTCAGTTCTCCATTACAGCCTCAATTATAGATGTTTTCCTTAAAATTTCCTTTTGTGTGAATATTTCTCTAATGTTGTCATTGTCCCAAGTAGATTATCTTAGAAATCTTGAAGTCAATGTATTCCACCATTTTGGACCCAGTCAAGCATTTGAAATTAGTATTTTTCAGCAATTGTCATTTTCTAAATTCCTTCTTTGCTTTTAGTTCTTGAACAGTTAAAGTGATTTTAATTTAGACCTTGGTCTTGAGACAAGGCATTGGTAGAGATGAGGAACATCTATTCCACTACATCTGTGCAAATAATAAAATAACATGCATGATCTTTGTTTTGTTGCTGTCTTAAGTAGAATATGATACACTACAAAGCAGAACTACTACGACGTGTATATGATTTTACTTTTAAGTAAAAGGATTTAAGAACTGGTTAAAAAGACCTGACAGACATTTAATTGAGTGTTGGTACTGGTACTTGCAGATACAAAATCTTTCTTAGTTATCTAGTGCTTAACATTTGTATCAGTACAAGTTTAGTGCTCAAAGGTAAACTTACACTAAGCATTGAGAAATAGAAGTAATTACGATCTATATGTGCCAACAGTAAGAGAATCAAGATTAATTAATACATTGCCATTTGTAGATACATATGTTCATAGTATTCTAATCTCCAAATTAGAGTTAATTTATGTATCTATGACAGTGCTTATCATTCATTGCTGTTTGAGATTGTGTATTTAATAGCTATAGAGAGCTATCATATCAAGTCAGCAGACAGAGCATGCAGAGTAGCTGTGTTCATAGATAATTGGCTCTGACCATGAGCAATATGACTGCTGTTGCAGATTTCAGGAAGGACACTGAAATGTCCATTAAACAGCTTTGGATGTGCTCTGACTTTGCCTGGATTCCAACTGATTAAAAACCTGAAATGACATCTTGGCAACATCTATTCAGACTTATCAATGTTTTCTTGTTCCTATAGCTGCTTTTAATTAAGGGAAAAAATAAATTTCTTAATACTAGGTTTAACAATTTTCTGAGAATTGTCCAATTGCTATTTTCTTTGATAAGAAATAGACATCACTTCTCTGGTAAAACATAGAAATCAAAATCTGTACTAATGTTTTCACACCTGGTATTGTGAACTTAGTCTTCTAACTATAATCTTAGGCATATAAATTAAAAGAAACTTCTTAAAGGTGAAAATGTTCAGGCACTGAAAATCAAGTGACAGAGCTTCCTTTTTGATGCTTCAAAATATGTTGTGGAAATGAAAAAATACATATTTTTCTCACTTAGTGTTTGTGGTGGCCTATCTTGACAATAATGTTGCAATTAGTAAAATCCAGTAATGATACATATTTCATATATAATTTTAATTGCATGAAAATATTTGAATTGCAATGTATGATATGTTAAAGTCTGTTGAACATAAAATTAATTCTTACTGGGATTTCCAACTATATATATATAAAATAATAATCAAGCAAGGCTTTAAGAGGCCTAGTCATCTATTTTTTTTTTAATTTCCTGCAGTTAGCGTACGGATTATCAGCCTTGGACATAACAATGAAATATGTAACGGGTAGTTGCTTGCCAAGACTCCTGATCCCACCCACCTCCCACCCAGGGAGCAACACTTTAAATTGGTCAATAACTTTGAAGAATATACTTTATGTGACAAAAATCTAACTGATTTAAATCCAGATTTATTTCATGTTTTCAGTCTTGAACAAACCCTAAGGAGAATTTTGAAGTACAGAAGTAAGATGAGTGCTGTGTATTATCTGGTTTATGCCTGGCTCTCTGAAACAGGAATAATGAAGACAGCTTTCCACATATACTGCCAATAAAAATGCAGTAAACTATTGTTTAATGAAAACCTGACAAACCCAGTAAAGCCTAAAGGAATAAATTTCTAGAGAGATTCAAGATACTTTGACCTATGAAGATCCAGGCCTGGAAGAGACTAAGAATTCTTAATTCATTGCACCAATGGGTAAATGAGGCAGTTGGCAGTCAAAGGTTTTAAAGAAGTTATTTGCTGTAATCCCACTTTGCCTTTACATTTTTGTATGGTTCTTTTAATTGTATTCAGGGTATGTTGCTTTTTGTTGTTACGGCTGGTGTGAATTTTACACTCCTTTACAAAGGCTAGCAAGAAGAGGTGTAATGTATGTGCAGTGCTGTCTACACAGGATGATGAGATCATGATGAATAAAGAATCACTACATTCAGGAGAGCAGTTTCTGTGTGACCTGCCTTGAAGAAGCCATGCTAGCATGAAAGAGAATGAGAGTAAAAATTTGCAGATGAGACCAAAAAAAAAGTGCTAAAACAGGGGAAGATATGCAAATAAACTACAGGTTTACACCACGTGAAGAAGGGATAAGAATACCTGCAGGGAAGGTACAGTACTGTTCCCAAATGCATAAACTCAAGAAATCCACCTGTAACTAGTCACCACAGTTGAAAGCTATGGTACAGAAGTAGCTAAGTAAAATGATACTGGAACAAATCTACTTTGACTGTTTAACTTCCCTTTTGGTTACCCTAAGTTTCTTTTACATGGTGGTTACAGGAAATGTCTATTGACAGGAGTATTTTTGATCCTCATACAGTGATCATTAAGGAAGAATGAAATAGCTCGTTTAAAATTAAGATTCTAAACTAGTAATTTTAGAATTAAAATATATTACAATCTATCATAATGCAGTATGTTCATCTGCAAAGTAAGCTATGTTGGATAAAATATTTGCCATTATATACCCAGATGTAGTTGTTTGTTTAGGACTCATTCTTCTGGCCATGAATATTTCTGATGAGGCTGAAAAGTACAGCCAAGGCTTTGTCAAAGATTAGGGTGGGCCAGCTACTAGACAAAGTCAAATGCTCTCTGTTAATTCCTTTCCCTTCCCCAAATGGAAGAGAAAGGAAATAAGGGGGGAGAAACTTATGGATTGGAAAAGAAAACTAAAACAGCTTTAATGACAAGAATAACAATAAAATGAAATATATACAAATATGTCAAAAATCAATATAGAACCCAACCCCCCTGATGGCAACTACCACCATGGTCACCATCACCACTGATGCTGTGGAGTAGGTGCTAGGAAAGTTCCAGACTGGACTCGGTGGCAGATAGGAACCGGATTCAGGAGCTAGATTTTGGAACTGGATTCAGGAATGCATAGACTGGGATCAAAAGCAGAAAGGACAGAGTTGTCCTCAAACACTAACCATTGAAGAAGAGAGTTTTACCCTTGTGATCCCTCAGCTTTATACTAAGTATGATATACATGGGATGGACTACCTTGTTGGCCAGTTTAGGGTCACCTGTTCTGTCCACTCCACCCCCAGAGGTTAGACCTCTTACAACACCCCCAACCTGGTACACAAGATTTAGCAGTGACCTCGGTCTCAATAGGAGCAAGTATAAGCAAGAGCCTTTCTGCACACTGATCCTTGGTAGTAACTCTAAACATCAAGCACTATCACTTCTAGAAGCAGATGCTGTCTGTGAAAATATGCTGTTAAATTCAGAAAGCTCTGTTACTTAGAAGAGATTTGGCTGAGATGTAAAATCACTGAAAAGAATTAGTTCTACCTCAAACCAGGACAGTCTTATGGTTACTTTGATATTCTGGGGTAAGACCCTGCTGAATGTGTGTGAACACCCTCGCCAAGCTGTTTGTGCTGAAGGAGCAGAAATGTGTCTTTTGCCAGTGAAGGAAGCAGTGCAAGTGTCAGTTATTGAATGCTTCTGACAAATTGCCCTGAAGAGCCTATTAAGTGCAATGTGTATGAGTAAATTAACTGTTGGGTTTCTCAGCCTGTGTAGCCACATAGGTGCAGATAATTCCACGTCCAGTCTGCTCAGACTGAGCTTGCTAGGGCCAACTTCAATCAGAACACTTCACTACAATAGTGGAATAAGGAGTTCAGACTAATAAGCTTTGTTTGTGACTTTTAGCATAGCCATACAATGAAAAATTCAATGATGATATAGAAACAAGTTTTTTTCTAAAATTATTTGCTGATTACTGCATGAATTATAGGGAATACTGTCACAGTAATTTAATATTATGCAATTTAATGTGGGAAAACTTTTTTCCCTCTCACTAGTTCAGAAGATTTAGAGCCGCTATTACTCTTACCTACTTCTTTTTTGAGTCATCATCTAATGGACATCAAAGCATAATTTAATGATGTATCATCTAATAAATTGAAGGAAGTGTTATTGAAATAAAGGTTCCTCTGGTTTCCAAAAGAGCAAAATATCTATACATGAATCACAAATGGAAGTAAAAAATCGCTTAGTTTTAGTATTAAATACAGAAGAATTCACCATGGGTGAATTTAAATTTACTGTTATGAATGCTAGATTAAAAATAATCATTTGAATTACATAAATTGTTGTCCTTCCCATATAAATGTGTAGTAATTCAATATTTTTGTTTTAATATGGAAGATCAAAAAGTCATAGTAGCAGAAACAGGCAATCAAGCTGCCTTCAATGGAATTAAAATAGTGTGTATTCTTCTGGTATACTAAATAGAATGAGCTCTTCTGTAGCCTCTATCTCCACGTAGGAGGAGTTGAAGGTGAGAGCAACTGTGAATTGTTGTGAGATTTATAACCAGTGACCGGAGCAAAGCCACCTGGCTTAGTAAAAAAAGGAAAAACAAAGCTCTGAGTGGTCTGTTTGATTAAAAATAGGTGATGAGTTTAAGTGGGAACACAAATCTGTTCAAAAGTGTATGTTCAGCTCTCTCTGACTCTAAACCACCAGATGTGATTGTTTTAGCTGTCACGTTCAAAAGGCCTGTTCCATGACTACACTATGTAGTGAGCCAATACGTTCCTGTACAGTCTAGTGATGCCAGGAATCTACCTTTCAGCAGAATTTATTTCACTTCATTATACTTTTCAAACTTTTGCACTAGTTGAAACATTAGAAACCACAGCAGATGTTTTCATGCTTTCTGAAACTGCTGCTCATGCTGGACAGTTTTCCTTCCTCTCCCATACTCTCCTTTTCCCAGGAAAAGTGCTGCAAAAAATGTGAAAATTATTGACAAAACCACAATCACATCCCTGAAAAAGGCAAACTCTCTTAAAGCTGAGGTGTGTCTAAATTTTCCAAATATTTTCTGAACACTGAAAAAAGCTGCATTGGCTGCTGATGGCTTGGCAGTGTCACAGCACCCACTTTAGTGCAGTCTGAGATAATACAGCACAGTCAAGAGTGATTCTCTGTCTTAACATCAGATCAACCTCAATTTCATGGAGCTAGCTTTCTTTTTTGAGCTGAGAAGGAGCATTTCAGAAACGGTGAAGAACAATGAAGTTCACAAAGGGACTGGAGCACCATTCCTGTAAGAAAAAGCTGAGGGAACTGGGGGTGTTCAGACTGGAGTAGAGAAGGCTCAGAAGGGACCTTACCAGTGTGTATAAATACCTGACAGGGGAAATTAGGAAGACAGAGCCAGGCTTCTTTCAATGGTATCCAGTGACAGGGCAAGAGGCAATGCACATAAACTGAAATACTGAAAATTTAACTTAAACAAAAACAACAAAAAAATGACTGTGAGGGCAGTCAAATGCTGGAAGAGGTTTCTTAGGGAGGCTGTGAAGTCTCCATCCTTAGAGATACTGAAAACCTGACTGGGCACAGTCCTGGGCAACCTTCTCTAGTTGATCCTGATTTGGGCAGGGCAGGGGTTGGGCTGCATGATCTCACAAGATCCTTTCCAACCTCAACTATTCTGTGATTTTGTGAGAAAAAACTTTAAAGAATTATGCTGAACACAGATATATAGAAGAGAACTTTTTAGACAATATGTTGTGATTAAACAGTGGAATATTCTTTATCAGTGGAGTAAGTTTTATGAAAACAACATCTTGACAAAAGTTGTATCAAACACAGTCAAACTCAACATGTTACCTCAGTAGCACATGTTACATCAGTAGTATGTTCACCATGATCCAAGATAAGTCAAAATGTTACTTTCAGGACACTCTGCTTATTGAGACAGAACAACAGGCATGTCACAAATAAACTTGCAAAACGAGGTACAAAAAGAATTGTGAAATTTGAACTTCTTTTTTTTTTTAGTTAATATTTTTTTTCTGCCAAGTTTGAGCTAATACTAAATATTTAGCAAATTAACAATCTCTTGTCTATTAACTGGAATTACTAGACCTGATTTATGCATATTTTTTCCTTTTATAACCACAGAGAACTTTTAAAATGGACATTAGAATCTGAAAACTCAAGTAAGTGTGTATATTCCTGTTAAAGAAAGCATGCAGAAAGAGTATTTCCTCTTACTAATCAGCCTAATGACAATGGGAGCTACTCTCTTAGATACAAAGGCATTTTTATCTGCTGAAGTTTGACAAAACTTAATGGCATCAGAAACAGCTTATTGATAGGGGCTAGGAGCATAAGCTGTTAGTTGCCATAATTATGGCGTAAAACTTGTATGTACAACAAAGGCTGATGGTGTTTCTGGGAGTAGATATCAGCCTGACTCCTGCTACCTTTTTAATTATGTTTGATATTTGTTAAAAAGAATTTCATTATTTACTGATAAAAGTCAGAAAATTAAGCTAGTGTACCAGAATGTTGTTAGATCAAACCTGAATCCTCAGATTCAGATAGACCTGACAAAGATATAACAAGACACACGATCATTGAAAGACTAGCAGTTGGAGTCAACAGTTCTCTAAAATAAATCCTGCAGTATCAGTTTTGAGACAGGTACATAAAACTGTACAACAACAACAAAATATAGACAGAAAAATTAAGTGATTTGTTTCACTAAGAATAGGATGAAATGGAAGGACAGATGTAACCATGCTGTGAATGAGGGGAGGGAAGGCAGTAGTGTGGCAGCATGACTTCTACTTGAACACAGGTGTGTGCTACGGAGCTAGCAGGTAAAATTACATTATCTTCTTCTCCTCTTCCTGACCTCAAAGTATGGCAAAAACTGTTGCTAGTGTCTTCCTTCCGTTTTCAGAGGAAGCAAACCTGGCCTGTCTAAGGACTCTTCTAGGGAAGCTTGACCATTTGGTAGCCTGTCATCTTTTCCTGCTTCTTTTTTTTCTTTTCGGTCTTGAGCACGTTAACATTTTACTTTTTTTTTTAACAGCTCTTCGTCTTTTGCTCTGATGACATACAGTTAAAGTGTGATCTCGAGTATTTCATTCTTGTCAAGCTCAGGTATGATTGACAACCCCTGGCCAACCTTTGAAGGACTTCATTTGAAAAAAAGAGAAGTGCTTGGAAAACAGAAGCCAAACTGTGACACAAATAAATCTATGCAGCAAAACTGCCAGACTGTGGTGACTTCCCTCAGTGGATATCTTTGTATGTCTGTTTAGTATAAGGAAATAAAGTTCAAGACGCCCCGAAAATATGACATATCTAACATACTTCACCTAATTAACACCTAAATTTAGCTTTTTTTTTTTTTTTTAAGTGTTTTGTGTTGTCCTGCAATCAAAACAGCACACATGGAATATTGATTGTAAATCTTGTTCTTGTTTTATGTAGAAATGAAAATTAAATCAAAAGACCAACAGAAAAACGTTTTTTTTTCTTTTTTCTTTGGGATGCATTTTTTTGTCATATTGTTATTGGTGCACAGGTATTTTTCAAAACATATTCTCGCCTGCCTTTGTCCTCAATATCCAAGTTAAATCAGTTTTGTGTCCAAAGTAAGCTTCTGAATCTATGTTTATGTATTTCATATCAGGCCACCAACCTTTTACTTAAGCTTTGTCTTTGCCCGCTTTCAAAACTTATGGATTGCTGCAGGTTTGGGACTATATTCTCTATACAACCTGTTGAAATCTGCAGAAACAGTAATTTTCCATCACACTTGAACTTTGGACTGTACTTTAATGTGTACCACACAACTCTATGTGTCTAACTGTAGACAACCAAGTTTTCACAATAACTTGTTTTGTTGAGGAAGTGACTGGCTGTATAGTAGTTCTCCTTTATCCCCTAACTGGATCACTTGATGCTGGAACAGCTACAGCAGAGTTGAAATGATGTCCCTTTAAATATTTCTGTTTAATCACATAAATAAGCTAGTGGGAAAAACTGGCAGATGATGGGCAAAGTTGGTCTATAATTAGACAAAGAGTTGCATACAATTCAGTAGGAATAATGATTCCATCGATCACAATTTGTGGTTAAATAGTTGAGGTTTGACAGTTCATAATTGTACATGGAATCCAAACTGAATAAATTTTTGAGCAAATTGACTTCAGTTACTCAATATTGATCAGTTAATGCATTTTCATAATTACATCATTTTGCAATATTTTGGGGAAGGCCCATAGAGACTTTTGTTCCAACTCCAACAACGATAACTCAATATAAGGCTTAGTCCTTCAATTGTGTTTGTTTCATTTCTGTCTCAGCCAGAAGATGAATTTAGAGTCCTTAGAGGCAATTAACTTTCCAAATGAGAATGTTTCCTGTTACACAAATGTTGCAGAGGAATGTTGGCTGAGGGATTTACACATACTGCTTTCATTTGTTACATTTAGTTTAGTGATAGGCCTCTGTTGCAGTAACTCCCCATCCATATAACATATTGAATACACATGCAACAATTATATTACTTTCATAAAAAACCACTATTTTATTACTATAACAAAGATATATAAATCTCTTTACAAGCAAAATAGTTTTTAAACTTGTAAGGCTGAATCATACAGATGCATCTATACCTGTATAACTTCAAACACATGCAACACAAACATCTACGGAAAACTGAAATGATAAAGGCAATCAGGTTTTTTATCATACAGAAGTGGAACTTGATAGAATAAATAATTATTTGGGTAATTGCATTAACTGAATGAGGAATCTTGTGTTTTTTGAAATATCACAGAGGTATGTTTAAGATTATGTCTTGTGTTTGTGTGAACACAGTGTAACAGAGGAATTCTCTAAAATAACTGTTTTTTAAAAATATGTGTCAAGATATTAAACTAAGAAACCATGTTGAAGCTCAATCACTTCTGCCTTGTTAAATACTCATGAGAGAGCTTAATTTTAAGCACAAAGTAATCCTATGTATTACTTGTCATTTACAGTTCAGTGGAACAACATACAGTTTATCCTATGTTTGAGTGTCTGCTAAACCACAACCTCTGTGTGCTGATTATTGTTCTTTCACAAGAATGAAAAGCAAATCCCTAAGTGCATATTGACAATAGGAAGTCCAAAATGAGAAAGGAGATCTGCTTTAGGTCAGCATTGTAGAGTCTGAACAGCAGCTTTATCAAGATTATAAATGTCTTCAAAATCTAATTTTTTTTGACAGTAGCAATACTTAAATATATATAATTGTATTTTGATAATGACCAGAAATTAGATGAATAAATCTGCAGAGCTCTTTTTTATTTGTGGGGGAAGTTTTTGTTTGTTTGTTTGTTTTTCTGGTTGTTTTATTTCTTCTGTTTTTAAGAATGTATTTGAATTATAATGAGAAGTACTGTAAAGAGTAAAACATATGCCCAGCTAGCTAGTCGGTGGCGAGGTGGATAAAACTTACACACACTCAAAGGTTTAAAGGAAGAAGAATGTGAAAGTATATGGCAGAGAAGAAAAGAATACATGATTTTCTGTGCACAGGACTGTTAGGACAAAAAGTAAGGTACTGAAAAGGCATTAAGACAAATGTGAAGAAAATCACTTTGACCATAAGGACAGCAAGACACTGGAGAGATTTGGAGTCTTCAGATTATTTTTTAAATTTGCTATCAAGTTTAAAACAAAATATTAAATGTATGCTCTAATAATTGTTATTAAGCAAAGAACCAACAAAGATTAACACAGCATTGAGATAAAAGTAGTACATATATTTTAAATTATGTTGGTACATACAAGCTGCAATGGGCTCTTCACCCTCATCTGCTATATACCACGCAAAGTCTTACTCAGCGCTCTCAAACTTGAATTTCCTTAATGTTATACACATGTACACTTCCACAAAACTCAGGCAAATTATCCAAACTACAAGATAAATGTATCTACTGAATCATAGAAATCTAGCTCAGAGCCACACTATAAACCATTATCTATTAAGGCCGTGGCAGAGCTAGAAACTGCATCAAGGTCTGTTAAACCACGGATGAGTTACTCAACCACAAAGTTAAATTTCCTGCTGTAGAAAAGTTATCTCCTATGTGTAAGGCTTGTGTTTCAGTATATGGTGAAGTTCATTTCTGTTGACCAAAACAATATCATAAATAAATGGAAGTAGCAATATAAATACTTCACTGAATGAAAACTTAAGCTAGGCACCACAGCAAAAAATGAGGCTACAGCGAGTATATACAAGGTGTGTGTGCAACCCCAGTATGGCAGGGAGGAAAAAAATAGAAAGAATGCAGCTTTGTCAAGTTTTTTCACATTATCCAAATTATACATATTTCTAAAGGAAAAACAAAGTTTTAACTTGACTTAACATGACCAGCTGGTATGCAACCTGTGTCCTGCCCACAGCAACATGAAAAGGGTGTGAACTGCCCTATGTCTCTGGTACCCAGATGCTATTAGATGCATCTGATTATTATATGTGGTGTTTTCAGAAAGACAGTTATCTAAGCAGGACTCTATGTGCTGCTATTTTGTGGAGATTTGTTTATGAAACATATAAAAAGAAAAACAGTGGGGCATGTTGGAGTAGGAGACTGTGTTTTTCTCAGGATTACACAAGCCAGTATTTGGGCTAGTAGATGGATCATGTAAGTGTTGGAAGTGACTGAGCCACGCAAATGAAAAATGGTTTACCTATGAACCGGGAACTGAGGAGAAATAATTGTTTAAACTGATTTTTGCTGCTTTTGTTATCGACTACCCAACAGTTCCTGGCTTAGTGAAGCCATCTGAGATTTTTTTCATATGCTTAAATAAATAAAAATAAATATTGCTTTATTTTTTTTCTAAATTATTTTTTCAAAATTATAGAGAAGGAAATGTGGTTACTCTTGTAACTATCCTAACATGACAGTGTTAGTGAGAGAAACAAAGTATATCTTCAGGATGTCTGCTTAAAGCAGCTGACTAATGAGTAATCACCATCACCCACAGACAAGTGGAGATGTGAAGGAGATGGTATTTGAAAACACTAACAGCTTTGGAAAGCAGAGATACTGATATCAGGGGTCTATGGCCATAGATATCAACCCAATGTCAGAGAGGGCAGCTTGGAAACTCAACTGGAAGCCGGTAACATAACTTCAGTCATATAAAAAAAAAAAGGCTCAAATAGGGAGTATTGTAAAGAGAGTGGCAATTTTTAACAACTGCTGTTTCTTTCTATCCTTATGTAGGATTTATAACAGATTTGGGAAACACAGTGTTCAGCCATGCAGGCAGCATCAAGAAAGCAAATGAAAACAGGCTCAGCTGTAAGGGGCAAAATACTGAAGAAGAAAACAGATACCATAATCCAAATAAGATCAAAAAAATCAGAGCTCAAAGAAGCTGATCTTTAGGGAAAAGTGAGTAAAGAAGCCTGAGGCACTGGGAGGGCTGGTAGTCTGCAAGCAGGTGTGGTAGATTTATAAGACCTCATACTTATTTGCTATGTTAAAGTGAGAGAGGGTTAAGCAGGTACAGCCCTTCTGTTGGAGGAGAACTTTGCAGGCAAAGGGGTTCTGTAAGGTAATCCTGTGTGCACTCCCCTTCCCCCCAAAATGCACTGTAAGAGCTCTCACGTGCCACAAAACAGGAAAACATATAGTTGCAATGATATATTTACCATGGCACAAAACTCTGTGCATGCTGGTGTTTAGTAAAGGTAGTCACCCTAGTGTAAGGTAGTAGCTTCTGTCTTGAATGCAAAAGTCACTGATTGAGACAAAAGGACAGAAGATTTTGGAAAAGATCTTCTTAAAGTAGATGACTATGTGTTGACATGAAAAAGCAAATGTGAAATGTTATAGTCCAAATGTGAAAGACACTGATTGGTGTGTACCTAAGAATGCATTATTATGTATGGAATAGGTGAAATCTGCATGGGCACGACTAGAAACTGGCTGCATTGCTCCCATAACTATCTATTAATCTTGCAGGTCATTTAAAATGGCTATCAAGCTTTTTTTATGATAGCAATTTGTGTTTTCTTTATAGAATATACAGGTATAAGTTGAGTGATTTAAAAGTTATTTTGCAAAGGACTGGAGAGCTGGGCCAAGAGGAAC
>NW_008619332.1:7461-25634 GCF_000691845.1 Merops nubicus | reverse complement strand
TCACACACCACCCATCCTTCCTATCTCTACATCATTCCTATCTTGCCCATCCTTCTCTACTCCATCTTGAGTGACAGCTGTCATTTTGTAAGATCATTCCCACACAAGGGCTAACGATACTGTGACAAGGCTGATGCTCAGTCATAAGGCAGAAACCCATACTGATAGCAAGATAAATCTCATGAACCTCTAAATATGAAAACAGGGGCCAGAAATCCAATTCTCTGCCATGATGTATGAGACAATTCTGTAGTTCTTCTAAAAATCCAGGCTACTCAGGTGTGACACAAACACCACCATTTGAGGTTAGTTTTTTAGGGCCAGGTATGAAAAATGACCATGGGCTTCCCCATATAAATGAACGACAGGGAGTGCTGGACCTGTATGAAGAAGTTCACCAAATTGCTGCAAAATGTTGACTGTGGGCTCACATTCACCGGGCGTGTTTCAAAGTCTCTTCTCTATAGTTTCATGTTCTCTGCATTAAATGAGCATTTGGAAGAAGATGAACAAGAACAAGAAAATATACTAAGGGTATCTAGTCCATTTTGTGCGCACCTTAAAAGGAGAGGAAGCTGTGCAAAAGCAATTATATTTTAACACATGACCCCCATAGAATCACCTTGGTTGGAAAAGATCTTTACAGTAAAGTCCAACCCAGCACTGCCAGGTCACCACTAAACCATTATCCCTCAGCACCACTTCTACACATCTTTAAATCCCTTCAGGGATGGTGACGCTACCACTTCTCTGGGCAGCTTCTCTGGGCAGCCTGTTCCAGTCCCTGACAAATCATTCTGTGAAGAAATTTTTCCTAATATCCAGTCTAAACCTCCCCTGGTGCAACCTCCCATCTTGCTGTCTAATCATGAACCTGTTTGAAGGCTCCATCAAAACACCAAAAGGCTTTTGCAGGGCATGTGCTACATCAAATTCTGGGAGATACAGCTGAATGAAAATATACTGGGAAGAGGAGAGGAAGAAAATTGAAGTGATCTGGAAACTGTAGGGAATTTTGAATATCATAATTTCTTCATGGGCAGGTTTCCATACTTAATCTACAGCAGCTTTCCCCTCTGTTAACAGCCAAACACACATGGGGAAGGCAGATACCTGTGTGGAAAGGAACTGGGATAACCACATGTATTTTGAAACACCTTAGAGCTCCAGCATCTGCAATGGCAGGGAATTTGCTCATTGCCATAGATGTGGAATCCAGCTCAGCTATGTGTGACCAGCTGTCATGACTCGACACAACCCATATTGGAGGCACATGTGCACATGGGAGCCATGCTGCCTCTCCTACCTGACAACAAGCAGTCCTCCCAAACTGTGAGCACATTATCTGCAAGCTTCCCTGTATATGTTCTGTCAAGGAAAGCTTTTCAAGGGTGGGGATTGCAATGCAGCTCCTTGGGCAGGAAGGGAGGCAGCGCAGAGCTGGAGGCACGAGTCGCTTCATCCAGACAGGTTTAATCCAGGAGAGATGTTCCCAGCCTTGGAGCAGAGTGTGCATCTCAGGCGAGATCAGGAGCAACGTTATCTCATGTGCCTTGCTGCCAAAGCTTCCCTTCCCTTTCTGCTCTGAGAAGTCTCTGCTTACCCTCTGCCTTGGGTACTGTGAGTATTTAGACACTACAGTTGCTGAGTTTCCTCTAAGCTGATTGAGGCTTTGCCAAATTGGGTTTTGTTCCCTTTTGGCTACTTTTCTGTTAGCTTTACAGCAAAGGTGTCACATCTTTTCTTCAGCTGGGCGTGTTACATTTGATTGTATTAAGGTGTATCTGATGGCACTAACTAAGATTCAAAGTCATGCAACATGTTCCGGCACAGACAGCATTAGGAACTTGCACACAGTGTTGTTCAGATCTTGTATTGAATATCCTCTGGCATCAGATCTGAAATGAATTGTATATGGCAACCAAAGAAACACTCTATAACAAAAAATAAAGAGAGGAAGAGCTTTGCTGTACCGTGGCAAGCATCCCAGGGAGCCCCAGACAGGCAGCCCCATTGCTGCAAGCCCTGTGCTGTTCCACAGCCCCCTCTCTCCCCCCACGTCTTCCTTTCCCCTCTCCTGCCTGGACTCCCTTTCTGCCATGAAGAGCTTTCCAGCCATCCTGGCACTGGAGCTTCTCTCCAAAATTTTTCCTAATATCAGTGGTCATTCACCATTCATCACAACAGTGTCCATCACCTTCCCCTGCTTTCGATGGTGGCATCCCTGGGCATGTTCAAGGCTCCCTGGCTGTCATTCAGAAAGGCTGTGGGCAGGTCTCTGATGTTAAGTTATGCCACTGTTAGGAATTGCTCAGTGGAGGTCTAGAGGCACAGCAGGCAATGGTTTCCATCCCTTTGGAGCCGTGAGCAACAAAGGGCACTACGAGAGCCAGGGGAAGTAATTACTAAGCAGGAATCCTTTGGGAAGACAGATGGATCAGATTGGGTCGAGGTCTGGAAGCAGCCTGAGGACACAAAAAGCCACCTTCCCCTTTTACAAAAGACCCAGCACTGTGGTATCTTCTTAAGAGGGATTGCTCACTCACCCCAAGCTCCACAGGGATCCTCAGCTGGTCTCCATGGCCCAGGGTGGTTATAGCAACTTACACCAGCTACACGTCTGTCTTGAGACTTACATCTGTGGTTCCCCAGGGAAGTGGAGTGTTCCAATGAGTAGTTCTGCTTACACAACTGACTCCCTATAGTTTCCCTGTCCATGCCCTAAAACCCATGTCTTTCACCAATTTCCTTTTTCCACCTACCAGTCCCATCTATAGAGACCATTATGTCACTGTGCCTGGAGCCAGACAGCTCTGCTACACCAGCTAATACTGGAAAACTTTAAACCCTCATCCTGTCTCCTCACAGCAATGAAAACAGGACACGGAGCATACGGGACTGGACTGAACTTCACAGCTCTTCCATATCTTGTCTGATCTTGTCCCACTCCACACCAGACTGGTCAGAGCTGAGGGGAAGGATATCCTTATGAACCTTTCTTCTGCTCTGTGGTGGGCCTCTTACATCACTTTGAGCATGTCAGGGACAGCCATTTAGGCACTTAAGTTCCACCAGAAATTGATTTTAAGGGAAATTAGGGGCTTGAATACAATTGAGGCACTAAGATATTTCCAAAGATGTTAATATCAGATGGCAAGGAAGAAGAAGGCTTGTGAAAGTCTTCAATACCTTGGCTAGAAGTCCATATCAACCTGTGAAGGTATTTTTCAATGGTGTGGCCTGCACACAAGCACACGTGAGTGGAATTTACCTGCCCCACCTTCAGGCATCCTAAGCTTGAGGCTTTGTTGTGGACCAATTTCTTTGGCCTCCTCTTGGGTGAGCCCAAATAAAACATGAGGTCTCACTGGCATGGATGGGATGTCTCTGTCTCCCTCTTACTCAAAGGGGCTAAGTTTAGACATAGACAATAAATTTGGTGAATCCAAATGTTTCTGTGTGTCCATAGTGGGTGAAATCATATCCTCCCCCATTAAAACTTTTCCAGCTTTGGAAGGAGACCAGGATTTTACTTCATTGAGCTTCTGTGTAACTGTATGTACATTTTACATAATGCCATTAGTCCCCAGACTCCCCTGAACTCACTCCAGACCTTCCCAATGGGAGTCTCTGGTGTGGAAGGTGACGTGTAACTGTAGAACATCATTGTTGGCCTGTCTGTAATGATACAACGGCGTGTTACAGTTTTGTGCTAAAGTTTCTGAACATGATTTTAGACAGCGTGTTAAAGAAGCTGGGTCATTGCTTTGATAGCTCTGACTGTGAATTGCTCGGGTCTGCTCAAGCATGCAACCCCTTCGTGAGCCACTCTGTTTTTGACAGTGCCACAAACCACTGGTTTCACATCACAGCTTCTCCAGCTAGACCTCTTGCTGGCTTGTGTGCCCCACACAGCCACGTTTCCCATGAAGGAGACCCAGGTGCCTGATGCTTGCTGAGATCTTGTGGGCTTGTGTCCCTCTGATTCTCCTAGGAGGGACCCAGCTTTCCTTCTCGATGTGGGGGATCAGTTCATAATCACCCTCAGATGGCTGCTGATCTCCTCTCCAAACCAGTAAACCATGCAACCTCAGGACCAGCTCAAGCCAGCTGAGTATTTGAGTATTCACAGGCATTCAGCTCTGGCTAAGCCACGATCATTTCTCCCTCCACCAGCACAGAGGGCTGCAAAGAGGCCAAAAGGAGAGATGTGTGCACAGCCTGAGCTTTCTGGCAGCCACTTTTAGTACAAATTAACTCAGTGTTTATCCCCTTGCTGTGTCTGAGCTGTTTGGACCTCCATGCTCTCCAAAGATGCTTGTTCTGGCTGTTTGGAGATGCTCTCTGCAGTGAGGGTCAGCAATCATGTGGTCCTGCTAAGGGAGGAATTCTAGCCATGGGTCAGGCTGTGCCAGCACCTTGACCAAGCCTGTCTGGGCATCGCTGAGGGCAGTGCTGTGTCTCAGGGAGCTGGATAAACCAGAAAGCTTGGAGAACCCCAAGAGCAGGTAAAAGAAAGCCCTGTTAAATCATTGCTTTTCAAAGAACCTACCCTGGAGCTAGCTAACTGATCCTGTTAGATCTTTCCTAAGTCAGATAAGAAAAATAATCTGGCAGTAGTCATCAAAGGCAGAACGATACATAAAAAGTCCATTGTGTGGAGATCCTGGAATCAAAGGTAGAGGGTTTGAAGACAAGACTGGTGGGACTCATGAGCAGCAGCCCCATGGAAATTTCCACTCCTTTCCTGGTTGTAAGAAGCATGTTTGCCCCAGTGCCTTTGACTAAGAGCTGCTCTTCCCATTGATAACAAATGCCTCCTGCCTTCCCTGTCTTACAGAGTGACTCATTTCCAGAGAGCTGGATGTGAGGAAAGGAAAGGAATGGCAGGTAAGGGAATAATCAACACTTTAGTACTACTTCAGCTTAATGGGAAACAAGTAAAGGCTGCATAAAGGCAAAACCAAGGGTCTTGGCTTATCCCGATATACCTTCCCCAAGCTCCTGCTCTTGGCCCTGTTGGAGACAGATGACTGCTTTGGGCAGAGGGGTGATCTGATCCAGACTAGCTGCTCTGATCTTCTTTCTTTTCCTGATGATAAGAAAAATACCCAACAACTAGATGTTACTTTAAAACACCATCTGGCCCTCACAGTACCCTTTGAGGTGGATAAAAGAGGTAAGTATCACTATCTTGATTTATAGCATGGGAAAATGGGACTAAAATATTTTCTGAGGTGCCTTGTCCCTTGCACAGATTGAAGCAGTGTGGCTCTCACTTGTGGGCATGTGTCTAAGCAACATCTAAGTCATAACTGGCCAAGGAAGATTGGGGTCCTCTCGTTGAAGGCCTACGGAGGAGAGATGAAATAAAAAACAGGACAGAGCAGCAGAAATGGGAGCTGTGCAAACACAAGGTGTTACCATAGGATCCACGTTGTGTCTTGCCAAAATGCCCATAAGCCAGAGATCTTTGTCTTATGTTGCCATATGTCACACACTACACACAAATCAGTTTGGTTTTGGCTGCCTGCTTTTACTCCTGTTATAATCTCTTGTGTATCTTTCCATGTATAATTAAGAGTCAAGCCCTTGGAGGAGAGGGAGTCATTAAATGACCTGCTGGCATCTTCTTTGAACAGTAACTGCATCTGCCACTGAAAATGTTGGAAAAAGCAGTGGAAGAAAGAAGAAATACAAATGAAGTGGAGAAGCTACATGTTCAGGTTAAAATCCAAAGACAAGCAAGCTCATTTTGTCTCCATTCTCTACCTGTTTGGTACTCAACTCCAACAAAAAAAACAACCGTAGCATGAAAAAAACCCAGTCAGTGAGGAAGACAGTGGGGACACCCAGAAGGAAGAGGTTACAGAAAATTATTCATCCCCTCCTTCCCTCTGAGATGGTGGCCTTATCTTGACTGCCAAACAATCTTCAGATGACCACGGGTCTCCACTCCTGCTTTGCAGTTGTGCCAGGATGTCAGGGTTGTCCAGATGGAGGGCAGAGTTTCTGGGCATGACCTATGTAGGGCCACTGGTCTTTCTGGGCCGGGCTGTGAGGGGTCCTAGGTGTTCCTCAAGGGTGTGGAATGCACACAGAGATGAATGCAGGATATATATGTCAAACCCATAAAAAGATAAGCTATTTGTGGCCCCTATAGAGTTCAGCTGAAGATGTAACCACATCAGAGTTCCTGTATCTTTGCTGTTACAGGGTTTGAGTCCTCACCTCAGTTCCATGCTGAAAGGGAAGAAGCCTGAGGAAAGGCAGCACACAGTACTCATGTCCAGATGTTGATGGGGGCAAATGTGATGGGCAGTGTCTGAGGAGCTTTGCTGCTTCTGCCCAGATTGGCTGACATGTCAGTGGTTTGCCAAGGAAAAGAAAGAAGAATAGCCAAATCATTTGTGGATAGATAGTCAGGACTCATCTTGCCTAATTGCAGGTATCAGTATTGTAGATGGCTCCTTCTGTGCTGTCCACCCCACCTTTATACCTCTATAGTCAACAAAGCAAAGCAAGGCATGTTCCACCAGTCAGATGCAGATGTTGAATTAAAGAGCAATGAAGCCAGGCTCTGAGAAATCCAGTCTCTCTCCCTTGATGAAAAGAGGAGCCTGGGGGCTGCCTCAGATGGAGGAGCAGGCTGGGCAGACACCTACCTGTGAGCAGATCAGCCTCACCTCCTTGGCCCCTAAGCGTGCTGCACCTCAGCAGGTACTCCAGCAGCACAAATATTCTTCAGGGAGGGGGAAGGAAGAGTCTTGAGGAGCAGCAGAGGACTGCTCAAGAAGTCTAGCTTGCAGTGTTGCAACCGTGTCCAAACCAGCCCACGCAGCACCAGCACAGCCTCCCAGTGCCTGGAGCTGGCCAGGTCCAACCTGCAGGAGAGACTGGAGGCAAAGAAGCTGCCGAGGCTCCGAGGGACCAACAGGGCCGTGGGCATCAGCATCTGCTGCCAGCCAGAGGAGGGATTTGCTTTGAAATGGCAGATCCTGAGAACAGAAACTTTTCTTCAGACAGGATTCATTTTCATATTTTTCCACAATCATTTCTAAGTCACTTTTGAAGTTGGTTTCGTCCTATCTCATAATTGTCTCCCCCAAAAACTGTCATGAGTAATAATCAGTTTAAAAAGCTTTTTTTAAAAAACAAAACAAAGCATTTTTTTGCTTGAATTGATAATTAGAGCACTAAAAGACTAATATTTTTTTAAAATATATTGAAAATACATCCACATGTTGACACTTTCAATTTATGAAAATTTTGTGGGGTGTTAGTTCCAGAAAAATGATGGCATTTGGCTTTTAAGTCCAGTTTTAGAATTAAATAGTTGAAATGAGACAATTACTTCAAGGGAGAAATTCTGTTTTTCTGGAGAGGTGTATTCATGACTGAATGTTGTGCAGAAAGCCATAGTGTGATTTGTGTAATGACCCTCACAGATACTATTGTATTTATACAATACTATAAATATATATACACATATATATATACAATTTATATATAATTATAACCAAATAGTGACTATTCTCCATAACTTACAACATGGCTTTCAGTACGACTTCAAAGCATTTGTTCAACTAAGGTGTTCTCACTCTCCATTCCTTTTAAATATTAGAAGTTATTTTAAACTCCTGAGGGAAGAGATTTAAATTATCCACAGAAAAAAAGAATGACTTCTGAAAAAAAACCAATTCTTCTGACAACTGCTGTTCATGTTAATCAAGAATAGTTTCTTGGTTGAGTTTATGGTTACCAAACCCACTTTTCTTTGCTCCATGTGACTTTGGAGGATTGTGTGTTTGGAGTTTTTGTTTGTGTTCCCAAATAAGGTTAAGGTATGTTTTAGAGTCTTTGATAATGGAAAATGGCCTACTCACCTGGAGTTACTGACACCTCTTTGCAACGTGCCTTACTTCCTTGCTCATTTCCAATTGACATGGCCTAGAGCTTAGATTACAACTCACCCAAAGACCCCAACCTAGTCAAAGCATTTAGCCAATGATTTTTATAGCATTTCTTCTTTAAAAACTCTAAAGCCCAGCCTGGAGATACTAAAATATCAGAGTTTTAGAGGTTTATTTGTGATGTGTGATTACTTTTGCTTCATATTCAGAGAAGAGCTATATCAACATTATTTGAAATGAGTACACATGGGAAAATCATTCAGGGAGTGTCTTAAGACTTACAAGAGGAACATTTTTTTTTGCCAGGGATCTTTTTGCTTTTCTAACACCATGGAAAGCTTCAACCCTGGAAAGAACCAAGTGGAGATTTTCCTTAATCTGGTTTTATATTATGTGATGCTTAGCACAGCATTTCTAGATCTCCCCTCGGGAGCATTAATTAGAACAAATGCAATTAGTCTATAGCATCCTTATTCAGGAATAATTCTTATATTAATCAGTAGAAGTTTTGCTGAATTAAAGGATTGTCCCAGATCTTCCCAGGAGCCAGAAAGGATTTAGAGGACAAAGCCAGCAAAATCTGTTGAGCCACAGGAACCATGACCAGAAACTTGAAGTTTTAGCATCATCTTTATCCTGTGGTGGATCTTGATGTTGTTCGATGATCCAACATCATTGCACAACACCAATGCAATGGTTGTCTTCCGCTGACTTCACGGGAGTTTGTCAGAGGGCTTGTCTGCTCATGGAGAGCTCAACTGTATTAGCTAACAGAGTGAACTAATCCCACTCAGGTGGGATTATGACCTTCTAGGATCTCCAAAGACAAGGATCTTTGGGCAGATATTTGGGTTCTGTGTGCACAGCTGGAGTGTTCAGCTCTCCCTCAGCACAGTTCCTGGGGTTCTGCAGGAAAATGCTGGGTGAATACTCCTGCTTTGCCTTTTGAGCTTGCACTGTGACCTGAGCAGGGCTCACTGCACGCTGGCAAGAGAGGTCACACGTGCTGTAACTCCATTCCCCTTAACGTTACCACCAAATCAGAGAAGGAAGAACAGATACTGACAGTAAGAAGGTATGATGACACATTGTTCTGTCCCATATTTCCTTGCAGATCAGCAGATGCCAGGTTGCCTTCAGCCTCACAGATCTGGTGAGGATTCATGAGGACACAGCTCTGCGTTTCACAGCATCACCTGGGTTGGAAGGAACTCAACTCCTCCAGCAGGCTCAGTGCTGAAATCAGACCAGCTTATCCAACTGTAGTACAACCAACAGGGTTGCAAGAAAATGGGATAAGTACCCTGCAGTTAGGATCCAGTTCAGCTTTCTCTGAGAGCACCTCTCTCCTTCTTCCTGCCTTCCAAGCAGCTATATTTTTTCATTAAGGAGGTGGCCTGGCTCTAGCAGCACGCTCCATAGGAGAGTCACTTACCCTGAGGGTGCTGGGATCACCCTGAACAGAACTTCTTTTGGGACTGGGGTCTGAGCTTGTACTGCTTCCCTCTTCTGCCATCACAGATAGCTCCTCTGCAGCGTCCCTTGGAGATCAGCAGAGAGCTGGAGGAGATGCATCACTCGGGCTTTCTAACCCCATGCATGAAAACAAGTTAGATGGAAAAGACTGGGTTTGCCCCTGGGGTGATGTTTTTTGGGATCTGCTGGGGGAACGAGAAAAGCAACTTTGTGTGTAAACCTCCAAGTGGAGGACCCCATTCCCCAAAAGGGTTAATGCAACCTCTCCTTTCCCCCAATAGCTTCGTGGCCCTAACAGCTTTCATTGTGAAGCGGGTGCAGGTGTGGGCTATGCTTTGTTGATCACAATCCCTTTTGCAGAGGAAGCTTTGAATATGTTTGACATAATCAGCTCACAGCCTTTGCCCGCACTCTTTCATAAACAGGCCATTTTCACATCCTTTTCATGGGATCCGACAGGCGGAAAAATAATTAATGTTACCTCAGCCTAACAGTGACCCAGCTTTGATTCAAAAGGACGGCATGTTGCATAAACTAACCATTTAATTGAGTGATAGAAAAAGCCCACATGTATCAATTCTGCCTCCACGTATTATGATTACTGAGGCTTTGCAAGGATTGTGCTCCCTTGGTCATAAAGCAGAGCTTAAATTCAAGACCATGAAGTGGTTTCAGAAGGACTGATCGAGCATGAGCTGGGGATTATCCGTGTTTACGGTGGCAGGGCATGGGAGCAGTGGAATATGTGGGTACCAACCATCACGGCCCATGTTCAGGCTGTGTCCAGATTATGTCACAAGTCCTTCTGTGAATGGACAGTGGCCAGACATGACCCAGCCTTAGGACATTTTGGATGCTGATGGCACTACACTGCCACCTTGCCATGACCTCAGACTCAAAGCCAACTTGCATATACAACAGTTAGGACTACACTTAATATGAACAGGACAGAGTCAACCTTGAGGTAGCCCTCCAAAAAGAAACATCCAAGATGAATCTCAGTTAAATTCAGATAGGATCTTGAAGTAGCAGTGGCTCTTCTAATGAACCATCTCTTCTTGTGGTTGCAAGAAGCCAGCCATTCTAGCAGAAAGTGAACAGAATCATGAGAGTCTATTAGCAGTCACCATGAGTGACCATGAGTGCAGTGTGGAGCTGTCATGGACTGGTGGAGCAGTGTTCCCCCAGGAGCAGTTCAACACAAGCTCATCACTGGCTCACTCAAGAACCGTGCTGGTAGAGTCACTCAGCTTCTCCTGGACAAGGAGGCTCTGCACACCACTGAGAATCCCTTCCTCAATGTGTCACACTACAGGAGCAAACAAAACATCTTCAAGTGGCTCTGGCTCCTTCTCACAGACCAACCATAGCCATAGAGAGTATGTTGTTGTGCTGTTAAATGGAAGAGCTTCCATAACAGTAGCTATGTGAGTGGGTAAGAGCAGGTAGGCTGGTATCTCACCAACTCCCATAATGCAGAGGCAGAGGAGTGTCATCACAAATTCAGCTGGAAGACATCTGAACACAGAGGAAGGAAAAGTCCCCACAGGTGCAGGTGGGTTGTCAGACCCTCCTCCATTAAATGCCACTCTTGCCCAGACCTTAGAGGATTTTTAAAGGGTATTTCCTATTTCTATGCTCACAAGATTACCCCAAATTAGAGCAGGATGGGTACAAGGAGGAAGAGAGCTTAAATCCTCCTTCTCATAAAAGAGCAGATGATAAAGTTGAGCGGGGCCTTGGTCTGATCGCAGCAAGACGATGCCTATGTTCTTAACTCATCCTACCTGTGGGGATCTTAGGACTCTCACAGTCCTTCCTCGGGCTATTTGCCATCTGTACAACCTTGTGGGTTGGCAACCACCTATGCCAGGCCCAGGTTGAAATTTCTGGGACTTGCAAGCACAACATAATTGGCCAAGCTCTACGGAGCTCCTGTCCTCCTTCTCATAAAAGAGCAGATGATAAAGTTGAGCGGGGCCTTGGTCTGATCGCAGCAAGACGATGCCTATGTTCTTAACTCATCCTACCTGTGGGGATCTTAGGACTCTCACAGTCCTTCCTCAGGCTATTTGCCATCTGTACAGCCTTGCTGGGTTGGCAACCACCTATGCCAGGTCCCAGGTTGAAATTTCTGGCACTTGCAAGCACAACATCATTGGCCAAGCTCAGTTGAGCTCCTGCTGGCACCATTAGTGCTTTGAAGGTGTGCTGAGAAGTTTGCCTTTCCTAGATCCACTGCAAGGAGGGTATTCACCCTGCAGCATGGTTGGATGTGATGGTTTAATGGTTGCACACGATGATCTTAAAGGTCTTTTCCAGCCTAAATGATTCTACAATTCTTTGCAGTTAGTATGAAGCCTTGGGGTTGTCTGGAGAACCTCCAGGACAGGTCCAGGTGAGTGGCAAGGCACACATCTCTTACTGCAGCTGATCAAATATCAGGCTGCGTGCTTTCAGGGCAAATGAGGGCTCCATACCATATTTCAGAAGGAAGGTACCTTCCCCTTTGACACCCAGTCGTGGGCAGGCAGAGGGAACGTCATCCCATCTGAGCGAGCAGGAGGAAAAAGCCTTTGAAGAACACCACTTCACAACCAGCTGTTGAACACACCACCTTACACAGCCCCCAGCCAGTAATTCTGATGCAAGCACTTCTTGCTTACACCAGAATTTCCCCCTGTAACGTAGGAGGGGAAAAGATTGTTCTTTCCCACCTCCTGAAAAGCCCTGATATAGAGCAGGCCAGAGAAGCACTTAGTGAGACAAAAGGATCAATACTCGTGAAGCACATCGCTGGGGCTTGAGAAGAGATGTAATCTGCTGGTATAAAGACTCCTGTGCTCAGTGTGGGTGCAGCAGAAGTGGGTGAAACAAGGTCAGTGCATCTTCACAGCCACAGACCCTCAGACAGCTGCTGCAGGGAAAACACAGGCTGTATGTCAGTGGGGTGACATCAAGTGCCATCATGGTTAGATCAGCTAGGAGCAGGTACAGAAACCACTCTTCCTCAGAACCCTTAGTGTTCTCCCAGTGGGTCATTTTGTGTCTCTAGCAAACACTGTATTTGAAATTAGCGTAAGTACTAGAGATGGAGGAGCTGGGGAGCAACCCTTGTACTTCAGCTGATTGCATTTTGTTTCATATCTACTAACACAATCCTCTGTATTTCCTACCTGCCCTTTGACTCTTCATTCCTCTAGGTATTGGTCATGGTTCTGGCTTGTCTGCCAGGCTCTTTATCTCTCACTCACTCTCTTAGCTTTTTTGTTGGTCTTCTCTGACTTTTTTCCAGCTGTCCATACCTTTTCCATGTCCAAATATCCCAGTACAACCTGCTAGGGAAGGAGGGCCTAAAGAAGAAGCACTAATCTCTGAGTGTTCACCAATGGTATCCCAAGCTTTGTTGCTTAATGCTCACAGTGTGGCCGCCTCTGAGATGCTCAAGGGGTCATTGGTCAGAAGGCCTGTGGGTGACCTGACTGCAGGAGGACTGTGTTTTCCCTGGAGATACTTGCAATGGTGCAGCTTGCCTGGATGGGCTGAGGTGCCCCTGCAAGCTTCTGAAGCTGGGAACTGAGGGTGTTAAGATGACTTGGTGTTTCCCAGGGCACTGAGGTGGGCAGCAGAAAACATGTCTGAAGTTCTGCTTCCACATAGTGATGTTCAAAACATTTTGGCAGAAAACTATTCAGGGTTTGTGACACAAAAGCCCTAGAGTGACACAAAGGAAGGGCTTGTTTAAATCCCAGTAAGTGCACCAGAGACAATCCTGCAGCCTACCTGCCAGCCCAGGGAGTACATGCTCCTCACACCCGATTCATCTCAGTTAGGCCCCAGTGCACACACCTTCCCCAAGTCCCTCTCTGTTTTATATAAGCAGTCACTGCAAATTCCCATTCCTTTCCACCTGGGAAGTCCAAAGGCTGCAGACCAGGAGGCTCTTAAGCGCCTGCTCCTGCCCCCATAGACATGAAGGAAGGAGAACATGGGCAGCTCTGAGATATCCCTCAGAGGGAAGCACAAGCAAGCTCCTTATCCTCAGCAGGAGCCAGAGTGTGCTTTGAGGCACGAACAGCATGAACTGTCTAAAAGCTATGCCATCATGTTCACCTCTGTTTTGGAGGAGGCTACAGATTTCATACCCTGTGGGGATGGCAGCTTGCTCGAGGACCGACCCTGCCAGCCCCACTTACAATGGGTATTACCTTACCCTGCCTGTTCATTCCCGCAGAGCACTGACAGGGTAGGATGCTCTTCAAGATGAAGGTGTGCGTGGGGGGATCAGCCCTCAGCAGAAGAGTTTTAACGTGAAATGAGATCAAACATCACTGCCACACCTCTACCTCCAGCAGTTTCAGCCTACACAAGAAAGGGGAACGTGCAGAGCAGCAGAGTGCTAGTGCTGGTGTAACTTCTGGAATGGTTTAGAGAAGAAGGAAAGGAAAGGAAAGGAAAGGAAGGAAGGAAGGAAGGAAGGAAGGAAGGAAGGAAGGAAGGAAGGAAGGAAGGAAGGAAGGAAGGAAGGAAGGAAGGAAGGAAGGAAGGAAGGAAGGAAGGAAGGAAGGAAGGAAGGAAGGAAGGAAGGAAGGAAGGAAGGAAGGAAGGAAGGAAGGAAGGAAGGAAGGAAGGAAGGAAGGAAGGAAGGAAGGAAGGAAGGAAGGAAGGAAGGAAGGAAGGAAGGAAGGAAGGAAGGAAGGAAGGAAGGAAGGAAGGAAGGAAGGAAGGAAGGAAGGAAGGAAGGAAGGAAGGAAGGAAGGAAGGAAGGAAGGAAGGAAGGAAGGAAGGAAGGAAGGAAGGAAGGAAGGAAGGAAGGAAGGAAGGAAGGAAGGAAGAAAGGAAGGAAGGAAGGAAGGAAGGAAGGGAGAGGAGAGGAAAAAGGAGAAAGAGATGAAGAAGAAGACAAAAATATGAAGAAGGGAAAAAAAAGAAAAAGAAAGAAAAAAAAAGAAAAAGAAAAAGAAAAAGAAAAAAAAGAAAAAGAAAAAGAAAAAGAAAGAAAAAGAAAAAGAAAAAGAAAAAGAGGGACTGAATGTTTGGAGTGGAGAAATAAATTTGGCTCTCTACTAACACCCATGGACCTAATTGGATTTACTGCCTGAGTGCAGGAAAACTTGAAAAGGTTATGGAAATAGGAAAGAATTTGAGCTTAGCACATACAATACATTTCAATACAGGTGGTGGGACAATTAGAAATGTAGTTAAGCTTTGAAAAATCTTTCTAAACCTGGAAGGGATTTACGTTTGAAGGTGATTGGTGTGCCCAGCCCATATTTTTCTAGACTAGCCAGGTGCTGGAAACACGATGTGGAAGGATGGTTTGAGGACTCGTCCGCCCCTCTGCTGAAAGCATCGAGAGGAGGGGAGGAGAACAGAGAGGACTCTGCCCCACTGGCCCTGGAAAGGATGAAGGGAGATTTTCCCTTTACCTCCTAGGACTGCTGGTGGTGGACTCCAAGCAGCAACACGGGTGGAAAGCCTGCATCTGTTAGAAGACAAACCCCCCTGAGTCCTGCCAGTGAATCACAACTGGAGTGCCTCTCTGGGTAGGAGAGCCCATGCGGGCTGTGTCTCTTCACTGCTTGAGTGGCATTTAACAATCAGAGCTATTGAATTCCATTTCTCAGTGTCAGTCAGTCAACCTGGGCCCAGCGTGGCTCCCTGTGCTGCTTTCAGAGCAAATGAAGTTGTCCACACTGTGAATAGAGGGATGCATCCAGGAGGATTTACATCAGAAGAGGGACTTGGCCTCATTCCTTCAACCATTAGAGAAGCACAGTGGTTTCTCTAGGTGTTGGAGCAAAAGAAAAAAGACCTCTTCCATGGGCAGAGAAATGAATGAATGGTTCGTGATCAGTTTGTCTTATCTTGATTAACTTCCAAATCTCCTTCCTCACAGCAGCATGGTCTGAAGGCCAGGGCTGATGAATTATGACTGTTTCCCTGGAGGAGGCACTAATTTGGGTCTCTGCCCTCCATGCCCTTGATGGCTTTCATGATATTTGCAGTACTGTGGAGAGGGAATTGATCCAACTAAAGTAGAGGGAGGGAACTGATCTGAGTAAAGCAGATCAGCTCCTCTTCATTTGCAGTAGAGATCTAGGAACCAATTCCTGAAAGAGACCTCACCAAAAAAAAAGGAAAAAAAAAAAAAAAAGCAGGTGCATCACTCCAGTTTCTCTGTTTCAGCTCAAAGGGAGATGAGGGCGATTAGCTCAGATGTAGACATCTGTGCTGGAAACACCTGAAGTTGGTGAAACTAATCCCACTCTTAGCAAGGAGTTGAGGAGTTTTGGTGAGGATCTGAGAGCCAGACATGTAGGTGGGCAGGGAGGGCAGGACGCAGCTTGCAGGTAAGACACTGATCGGTACGTGTCTGCAGGTGGGCGGCCAGAAGGGAGCGAGGTGTCCAAGCCCTGTGAGAGCAGGGGAAATAAGCTCTCTGCAGTCAGAGGAGCCCAGGGAGTGAGCCATGCAGTGAAACCTCGGACCTGAAGCGAGTGGGGGCAATGCCTCTGCTGCAAGTTGACATGTTTTCCTACACTTATCCAACTAACACCTCCTAATAGCTGAGGACCTAGTCGTGGTAGCCTGGCCAGGCAAAGGCCACTGCTGAGGTCAGTTCAGAAGTCCCAACTCCACCTGCTTCCAACACCCTCCCTGCAGGGGCTCTGAGCATCACTTTCTCCTAGTGGAAACAGATTGCTGATGGCAAGGGGGAAAGCAGCGTCCCTGCACCCATAGCATTTCACCAGACCAGAGGCCAGGAGCTCATCTGACCACCACAAACTGCGGAAGAAACTCCCCCCACCCCCAGGAACAAGGAGAGGTACACGAGTAGAAGCAGCACATGTTAGGTGGGGAGCAAGGCTGCTGCTTGGAGAGAGCTCAAACAGGGTGGAATGAGATCCATATCACTCCTGGATGCAAACAGGATTGCACTGTGGGCAGAGAAGGGACCTGAACTGCTGTAATTAGATTATCAGATCTCCAGAGCAGGATTCGGCTCAGAACACATTTTAACCCTTTATTCTAAGATCATGGTGTGCAAACTAAACGTTGCTCCCATAAAACCTGAGCAGATTAGTAACACATGGGAATGGATCACAGGTGACTTGTGGGGTTCAGAGGCAGGGATAACGTTCCCCCAGCAGCACCCATGCTCCTGTGTATAACAGCCACAGGTAAGATTTAGGCAAGGAACGCTGTGATTCATTGTGCTTTCCTGTAAGAGCACCAAGGAGGGATAAGTTTGGAGCCTTGCCAGTGAGTTTCAGGCTGACGCAGCAGGGATAAATTTGTGATGGAGGCATTGGGAAGTATGGATTTGACACCTAACTCTGCTACAGCACTGTGTGACCTTTAGCAAATCACTTTCCCATGATGTTCCTTGACCCTCTGCAGTAAAATGGGGCCAGTAACACTTCCTCAGTCATACTTGTCTCTTCGGAT
This sequence comes from Merops nubicus, assembly GCF_000691845.1. NCBI lineage: Eukaryota > Metazoa > Chordata > Aves > Coraciiformes > Meropidae > Merops > Merops nubicus. The sequence continues at coordinate 8,793 of NW_008619332.1, read as the reverse complement.
TGTCACCTTTCCAGGGTAGGGAATGAGGTTTCACACTGTGACAAGCAGCTGCTGTCTGGAAAGAAACAGCATTCAGAGCTATGATAAATGACCTTAACATTCATGACATGCTCATTGCTCTAGTCTTCCCACTGCTCACATATTCCCTGCCAGGGACAGTGAAAATAAATACAACCCCTTGTTCAATTATAATAAACGCATTCCCTGGTACTTTGAAGAGTCTCCTTGGTTTCTTGTCAGGTCTGCTTCCCTGCTGTGCTGCCAAGGATAAGCTGCAAATGTTGGAGAGGAGGAAGACAGTAATTTTTCCTCCACCAGAGTATGACAGCTCTTATTATCTTTTGACAACGTATATCCACATGTAGGCACCCACTGCCTTGGCTACCAAACCCATCTGCTCTCCGTTAGCTCGCGTGGGTTTACATGCAAGCAGGGACAGAGTGATCCCCACCTTTCCCATGAGCTGAGAGCTCTGTCTGAAGAGACTATGGTTTATTTTCACTTATTAACTTGTGGGAAAGCCAAAACTTCACGTTGTCTTCACTAGGAAAATGTAAATCCCTTTCCCTGAACTTCAAGATGAGCTCTAGCCTAATGATGGGCCATAATGAAGCTTCACTAGTGCAAGGCTGGGGCACCCTGCCATAGTTCTCTCATGGCTCTCCAGCAGAGGCTGCCCAACCTTTTGCCCCTGAGACATCTGATAGTTTTGATGCTACCGATCAAATAATGATTTGGGGGTCACAGTTTCAAAACTGCTGCTCCAAACACTGGGGACAGAGTAGAGTGCAGTGGAGCTGCAAGTCTCAGTCCACTGCAGATCTCACCTCCTGCCATCTCCAGCCATGCTGCACCTCATGGACAGCTTTTTCTATGAGAAATGCTGAGCAGCCTGGGCACGTAGGAACCACTATTTCCCTGCAAAACCAAAAGCTTTGCACTTAATGAGAAGTTCTTGCAGCAGGAAAGGGAGAATAAATGTGACATATTGATCATGCTGCACTGCTGGAAGGTGCCTACACCGATTAGGGCAGTGCATGAGCAAGAACACAATAAAAAGGCTCATCAAACTTTCCTGTCCCACCTCAGAGAAATTCCCTGGCTCTCCACAGAACTGAATGAACTGAAGCAAGGCTGAGATGCTGCTGCATGGCAGAAGGAAATGCTATGGTGGAGTTTTCTTCTCTTGTCACTTCCCATGACTAATGAGGCTCATCTATGGATTAGGTCTGTGTCTTGCTTGGAAACCTCCTTGGACTCTTCCAGCTCTGGTGGCCATGGTACTGTTTGTAGCCAGATTTAACACCACACAAGACAGATGCCCCAAATCTG
>NW_008619332.1:2570-7430 GCF_000691845.1 Merops nubicus | reverse complement strand
CTGCCCTGGGGGAAGTCTAAAAGATTGGCCTAAATTAGTTCTCCAGGCTTCCTCTGCACTGGATGGAGAGAAACAGGTGGAGAGCAACTTAACTGCCCTGACTTAGCCAGCTCTTTTTAGAGTGAGAATTGCTGCAGCAAGCTGAGAGTCTTCAGTGCTCATCCAAACCAGGAGGGTTGGCCAGAGCTCTGCATCAGCCCATACTTAGATAGGAACTTGAAGTGATGCTTTCAACTCCACTACTATAAACAGAGGAAGCTAAAATGGCTCTGGTGGATCAGACTGTCAAACTCAACTGTCCTGCTTCACAGTGCCAAAAGGTAGCTGCCTAAGGAAGGCCACCCCATACAGTGGCACTTCCCTAAAATATATTCCCATGCTCCAGTGCTGCAGTTCAAGAACTTCCTACCTAGAGGTGAGGGTCTTAGCATCTCCTAACCCCTGGTAGGTTTCCTTTCCATAAAGCCATCCTGCCTCCCTACAAGCTGCCATGCTCCTGAAGCACAGAGATCCCCAGGAAATCTCCAGCTCTACTGAGCCACTCCACCTCCTCTGATCCACTGTGAACCTGTTGCTTGGCAGCTTCACTAGATGTTGTCTAGACTAGGAGAACACTTACATGGGTGTAAATATAATTGCCCCCCATATAATTTGGCCCCATCTGATCATCTTTGACTTTGCTGAAGGAAGTCCAAGGTTGGTTCTGCAACATGTTCGTCTTGACCCCCTCCGCTCCCTTAGAGTTGAGGCACTAACCCTGCACGTTTCAGGATCACTATTTGTGGTGGCCCTGAGGTGTGAGTTCTGCCACCCTCCAAAACCAGCCTGGGAGGGAACTAGCTCAGCTCCACTGTTTACTTTAATTAGATATAAAATCAGCACCACTTGAAGGGTCCCAGGGCAGATTAACCATCGGTCCTGACCTGATTTGTCACTGTTTACTGCCAATGCCACACGGCGAGAGCTTTGCTTTGTCAATAAATCCTGAACACAATGGACTGCAGGAAAGGGCAAATGATCCGAGGAGCCCGGGCAGATGGGGGAAACAGCTTCTGCTCCCCCGTGGCAGCCAATTGCCTGGATCAGGCCCACGATGTTTAATTCACAAATGTGCAATCTTTAGCTCCTTTTACGTGTCCCCCGGCAGTCTTGTAGACACCACCTGAAGTATATTAGAGCCTGGCTGATTATGGGTCTACTCCAAAGCCCTCTGAAGTCAGTGGGAGTCTTTCCCCTGACTTCACTGTGTTTGGGGCAGGCTCTGGATGAATATCCCTCAGGTTAGACAGTTTAATCATCCATTCAGCAGTACACAAAGCAGATCACATACACTTTCAGCCTGCATTGTATGGTGTTATGAAACGAGAAGATTATTTGATATGATTCAGAGATAGCTCAGGTATAAGGTAAAAAAAAAAAGTAACACCTTTGATGTTTTACATTACACTTCAGTTATTCCTTGAGGGGCAAATTCTCGTCACCTTACCCAGGTGAATATTGTGCTCAGTAATTTGGTCAAAAACATTCCATCAACCTTCTTTTTAATAGGAAATGTTGGGGGAGGGAGTTCAGCTTGATAGAGATTTCTGCCAAAAAAGAAGGAAAAAGAAAAGATAAATCCATGGTTTTCTTCTTTCAATAATCAGAGAAAAAAAAATTTGTAACAAAAGTCTGTTTTGGAGGGATTTTCTGACAGGACAATAAAACTATACCTTTTTTATTTTTCCAAAGCCTAAGGAGAAACAACAATTTCCCAACAACTGCAACTCTCCATCTGGCACAGCTATCTCCAGCTGAGGCATCAGCCATCCATGTACCATCAGCCAGGCCTGATTCTCATCTTGCCTTTCTTGGGTGAAGCAACAAAATGAGGCTTTGTCCCTCTTCTTCTGTGTGCTAGCAGAATGAGACTGACCCATGGAAGGGCCAACCTTCTGTGAGTGAGCAGGGCAGGATTTAGGTACATCACATTCAAAGTCAGGTGAGATCTGCAGGGCTTGTGGGGCCTTATCTCAAGACGCCTGATGAAGTTTTCCTGTTGCTAGGAATACACTGAGGGCAAGGGCAGGGCATCTGTAGCTTCCTTGAACGCCACTACGTCTTTTGAACTATTCCTAAAAATTTCAAGGAAAAAATCACCCTCAATCAGCATTAAAAAAAAAAAAAAAAGCAGTAAAACCTTCTGTAGAGGCACGACGTGCTGTGGCCAGCTTTCATGGACTTCATGAGTGACAAGGCAAATCAAAGGCCTCCTCCTTCAGAGGAGATGCAAACCACAGCCATGGCCAGTGGGGGTAACTGAAGCCCTGTTCCCAGAGGAGCTGGCGGGCGATGAAACCCAGCGGATGGCTGTGTTCTGCCTCCCCAGTCCCCTCCCACCGCCCCGCACCGGGCTGCCTGATCCTGGGGGTGGGGGGTTTAACTTCACTGGCACAAGAGTTTCCTTTGTTGATGGGAACCGGGTCTCCTCAAGGGGACTGGGCTGATCCAGCTGTACTGGCAAAGCCTTTGTACTGTGGAGTAGCTCAAGTGCAGACCTGCAGTGGGTGCCTGCCTGAACCTTTGCTGGCATGTCGATAAGGCCAGCGCTGAGCAAAGTTAAACGACCCCGTGCTGGAGAGGTGCCACACGTAGGAACCGGCGAGCATCTGTGCTGCCGATCCAGCGCGCCTCCTGAAGCGCCTGGGGACTTCTTTCCAAGCAGGGACTGCTCTTTTCAGTAGCTGGAAGAGCCACAGTCCCTGGCTGGGAGCCTCGGAGGGCACAGGCAGGGCAGGGCAGAGCTGCCAGGCAGTTGTGCTTGCGGCCATCAGCGTGACCGTGGTTTCACATCGAGGACTGCTGCGCTGCATCTGCCCTGCCCGGCTCGGGTGGTGCCTTTCTAGAGGTCTAGAAAGAATGGAGAAGCCGAGCAAAGATGAGACTTCCTGTGATGCTTAGCTTTGGTGTCCAGCAGATGGGATCTGTACGCGACCACCTGCCCCTCATGAGATCACTGCTCCCTCAAAGCCAGAAGAAGTCACTTTACAGGGTGACTCCTATGGCTGCCCGGGCAGAGAGGACGGGCACCTGAAGTTTGAGCCTCTCTCCGAGGGAAGGACATTCCTCTGCTCTCTCCCCTGGGAGCGGGCTGTGCCCAGGGCTGCTGGGTTGTCACCTGACCCAGGCTGGGAAGAGGCTCATTGTCATGGAGAACTGCCCATCCCAGGCATGGCCTTGGCATTTAGAGGGGAGTGGGGTCTCTCAGGGTGGGACTAGCCCGCTAATTGCCTTTGTCTTCCCCCTCCTTCATTGGGGAATCACAGTAAATCCCCAAAGTCCATGACAATAGCCCTGCTGCTTTTAAGTGCCTTTCATTAAACTCAATCCTCTTGCCTTCCCTCTCCCAAGATTTTCTGAAAGAAAAGTCTCTTTTAATGACAAAAGGAAACCTAAAAGGCTGCCATTAGCTCGTTCACTTGGCTCCTCTCTGCAGACTAGGTGTCTATTTGCTGAAATCTACTCTCAAGTGTCCCTTGGTGCAGTTGCCTCATCACCAGCACACCAGCCGTTGGGGTAGTGTGTCTGCAGAGGGGCCGTAGCCCCTGGATCCAGCTAGGGGCTCATTGTCCCTGGAAGGAACAGGATTTGGTGCTAACGGCAAGCAAGGTGCGCTGCGGGCACTTAGACCTGCCAAAACCTCCCTAGAGCCCACCACAGTCCCTCAGGAGCAGGACTGGAGCACTGTGGTGGGTGAATCCTTCCCTCCTCTGCCCTGGCAGGTTCTGACTGTGCCACCACCCAACTGATGTGGCACAGGAAGGTCTGTTGAGCCACGGGATATTTGCTGAGGACATACTGACAGAGTTAGTTAGAGCACAGAGCAACACGAATTTGCCACTGATTAGGGATCCTCAGGAGCAGACGTTGATGGGCACTGCCTGAAGAAATGTACACCTGATGAAAGGGACAGAGGGCAAATCCTGAAACAAAACCGGGTGCAAGATCATGAGTTGGACACATTCAAGCGTCCCACACTGGCCCCCTGCATGCTAAGGTCTGGTGGAGACAGGCTGGTGGAGCAGAGAAGGGGTGAAATGGTCACTTAGATCGGTGAGTAAGCTGTTCCTGGCTTGCTTAAGGACCAGCTCTAAATCTTCTGAAGGCGTTAAGAGTCCCTCCATTGCTTTTAGATCAAACTCATCAGTCTAAAATCCAAATAAAGTTATTCCACCCCTGCTGTGCTTGAACTCGAGCAGAACAAGACTGACCACCTTGGCTTTTTGCTAGTGGCATTCTGCCCTTTCCCTCCCACTATCGCTACCACGGCCTCACCTGAGACACAATTAAAAATCAAGACATGGAGGAATTACCCCTAAAGCCAGGAAGATGGTATCTGTGCTGGGAAGGTGTGAGCGAGAGGGGGATGAGGCAGGAGCTGCCACCCGCCCACTGGTCTCAGCTATTGCACAAATGGCTGTTGGCCAGTGCCGGGGCAAGTACTTGGTCCCGATCCCAAGCGCATGGAAGTCATCTGACGTTTCGTCACGGCTTCATTATGTTTTGGATGAGGCCAGTGGTTTGCCTTGCATCACCACCCGGTGTGTTATGCAGGTAGCCAGTGAGGAGGTGCTGCACGGAGCTGCCAACAGTTTTGTTTTCTGGATAGCCTGCGGGGATGGCCTTACATCACGGCAGACGCCTAGCTGTTAAATAGCTGCAATTTCATGCTTAACTTCATTATTGATGCTACATTCCTCATGAAGTCAATTTATATTTACCCTCTACCCGCACACAGCGCCCAACAAACAGCTTATGCAAACGGCAAGAGCTGGGAGCTGATCGCTTTGCATAACGGCTGGTCCGGGGTGGGGGCGCCTT
>NW_008619332.1:0-2539 GCF_000691845.1 Merops nubicus | reverse complement strand
CGGGAATCCAAAGGGGTTCTCAGGAGGGGACACCCCGCTGGCAGGTCCCCTTCCCGACCAGCCTGCCCCTGCCAGCAGGTGCCGTCCCGCACGGAATCCATCTGCGGAACGGATCGCGCCGGCAGCCCAGCTCGGGCTGCAAGCCTCCTGCTTCTCCTGCTTTCACCAGCTTTTATGGGTTTTTTTTTTTACTAAACCAGGCTGAAAAAGAGCAGTTGTAATTCAGCCCGTTGATAAAAACAAACAAACAAACCAGCCCGGAGTGCCCGCTCTGCACAGCGAGACCGGGAGAGGCTGCAAATCAGCTCCCTTTGGGCCCAGAGCAGGTTCTTTCCCTCTTTATTGCACGGATGAAATTGTTCATAAATCTTTGCACCTTTTATCCCAAACCACGTGAAAGCAAAACCTGCCTCCCACAGAGTTTTAAAATACCTCAAACACACTGAGGAACAACCAGGAGAAAAAAAAAAAAAAATCTAACAATTGTTAACGTTTTATTCCCAACAGCTGTTCAGCCTGAAAAGTTTCATTAATACACTAATGAACTTAAAACCAAAACCAACCGAAAATTCAAAACAAATAAAACAACAACAACAAAAAAAAGAAGGGGAAACGAAGTAAAATAAAACTTTTAACAAAGTTTAAAACACATTATAAATAAGTACAGCTCCAGAGCATAATTTACAAATATAAAACCACATAGAAACATATGTACAGGAGAGTTACATTACGTACAAATATGTATAAAAATACCCCAGTGTTTATTCTCGCACTAAAGCTGCATGGCTAGAGTTATCTTTGGTACTAAGCTCAGGGAAGATGATTGTTTCACAAGACACTGGCCCTGGCTGTCCAACATGCCATCCACAGGAAGGCCAGGGTGAACCTCCACGCGTTTCAAGGCAGTTTTGGGTGGGTGTCTACCCAGAGCGTCCCCCCATGTGTTGCATGTTGCAGGACCAGGGCAGAAAGTAAGGGCTTACAGAGGCAACTGCTGGCAGAAGAGTTTTTTCATACATTGTACAAGGCACTTCATAAGAAATCTCTTCATTTATTTTTTTTTTTCCTGTTCTCTTCTAAGACTCACTGGATGTCTACGCTCGGCTCTTGTTGGTACCAATTTATGGTTATAGTTTTTGAACTTCTTACTCTACATTCAGGATTAGAAACCTCTGAAAATATTAATTCAAGTTCACTTTCATCTGCAGAATTTCGATGGCAAGGCATCTAAACCACCTAACGTTTTCCAGGATGGGGAAATGACTTTGCATCTGCCTTCTGCTGGTGTTTAGGAGATGTTCTTACTTTGAAAGGTGAGAAGATCTGTCTTCCTGGAAGAACTCCTGGGAAGTGTCCACATTGAAATGCTGTTTGCAAAAGCATACGGTCCTGCGTGCTGCCAGACACACCTGCAACTCCCACTCCCTTCGGGGCGCTCGCCGGCCGAGCGCCCCAGCACCCTACACCTCCGTGCCGTCCCGGGTGTAGATGAGGCTGTTCACCGTGAAGTTGTAGTAGTGGTTGTACTGGGCTCCCTGGCTGCTGCTGCTGGGATGGAAGGAGCTGTAGTAGGCGGGGGAAGGTCCCGCGACTCGCTGCAGCTGGTCTGGTGAAGGCACCTCCTGAGAAGAGCTGCTGGAAGGGGTGAAAGTGCCACTGCTCAGCTGTCCAGCAGAGAAGTTCCTGTGGTGCAGGTCACCGCCGAGACCCCCCGCCAGCCGGCTGCCTCCGCCGCTCAGGGAGCTCATGCCGCTGAAGAAGGTGCTCAGGCAGCTAGGGGTGGATGAAATGATACCGGAGGGAGAGGAGCTTTTGGGATGGTCCCTGGCAGAAGGCGAGGGGTCCAGCTCTGGGGGTGGGCTGTTTCCACACGGTTTGCCTGCGGCGGGGATGGGTCGCTCTTCCTCGGCCTTCAGGCCCCCGAGAGAGGAGGCCGCAGAGGCGGTGGCGGGGGCGTTGGGCTCGGAGCGCCGCTTGCGCTTGCGACGGAAGTTCCCGTTGTCAAACATCTTCTCACAGTTGGGATCTAGGGTCCAGTAGTTTCCCTTCCCTGGTGGAAAACAGGAGAAACAAAAAGAGAAAGTCAACTTCCGTGACAGCGAGCCCCACAGCAGGTAGATAAGCAATAGCCACGTCTTCTCCGATTGCCACAGAACCCACATCTCCCCCACACCTGTACTCCTCTGTCTGTTGTCCAGTATAAGCACCCAAAATGCAGCTCCAGGACATCATCACATCCATTCCTTTGATGCCCAAGTGAACCACAAGGCCACACGGAGGAGAACCTCCTCATCAGAGAGCATTAGAGAGCATAACCCTCCCTGAAGGAACTGCGCCTCTAACTCTGGCCTGGCCAAAGCAGATGAGAAGCATGGCTCCCCTTGCCCTGGCTGCCCCACAGCAATCTGGGGCTCTTGCAACCATCTCAGCATGGGGTGAGAAGGTGGTGGCCCTGCCACGGCTCTTCTTAGAAAAGATGGTGGCAAGTTGTGCTGGCGCACCCAGGCACACCAAGGGGCCACAGCACTGAGCTGTGGGG
>NW_008619331.1:37623-39102 GCF_000691845.1 Merops nubicus | reverse complement strand
GAGGAGGAGGAAGAGGAGGAGGATGATGAACAGGACATTATGAAGGTCCTGGGGAAGCTGGTGATGGCCATGTTCATCAAGTACTGGATTTACGTCTGTGGGGGCATGTTCTTCTTTGTCAGCTTTGAGGGTAGAATTGTCATGTACAAAATCATCTATATGGTGCTGTTCCTCTTCTGTGTGGCCCTCTACCAGGTAAGTGAGAATGGTGTTGACTAAATTTTGTCCTTGAATACAATGGTTGATACCTTTTAACTGTAGTGACAGGCAAAGTGTGCATAAATCAGACATATTTCTGCTCTGGGACACCACCCCACATCTTCACGAGCTTTGGAACCTTCTGTGGGTAAATTCTGGACTTGTGCATGTCCTACATAGCCACCAGTTTTTGTGGTTTTGTCCACGCCCTAATGAGCATGGAGTCCTTCTCCTCCTGGGCTTTCATCTTAATTTTCATTAAGATTTCATTTCATTTTCATGGTGATGAAACAGGGTGACTGAAGCTCTCCCTAGCCTTGATGTCTTTGGCCATGTTCCAACAGACATTTTTCCACAAAAGTCTTGACTTGAGTGCATGTGGATCAGGAGTTTCCATTGTCTACTTCAAGCCAGCCAGGAAAAATTGTATCCTTCATCTTTGTTTGCCAGCACAGTGTTGTCAGTGTTTTTGTCAGTGTCTTTGCCTTCAGCTTGTTTCAGCATCTTTAGTGTCTGATTTTCAGGTGCACTATGAGTGGTGGAGAAGGATTTTGAAGTACTTTTGGATGTCTGTGGTTGTTTACACCATGTTGGTACTTATCTTCATCTATACGTACCAGTTTGAGTCGTTCCCTGGGTTGTGGAAGAACATGACAGGCCTGGATGAAAACAAGTGAGTGGCTTTGATTAATTTAATTCTTTTTAATTTGGACTTTTGAGTTCGATGTGGTGGAATGGTCTGAGAGTTGTCTTCCTTCTCATGGGAGAAAACCATTGTGAGATCATCCCCAGGCATAGCTGACTCTAAGCACTCAACTCTAAAGCCACAGATTTATTGATGTAACAACAGAGATGAGCAAAGGCATGAGAGAGGCTCAAAGAATTTTCTTTCCTCCCATCTGCTGCCAAGGCCTTGGCATTGCTCCTGTTCCAAGTAGAGTGCTAATACTTCTCTCTACCTGTTTGGCCACGGGAACAAGATCTGAGGAGAGATTAGGGAGAGATTTGTAGGACATCTGGAGCTGATGAAGGTGGATCTGCCCTTCTGCTAATAAGGAGGGGCTGAGTTTCTTCCTCAAAGAATTTTCTTTCCTCCCATCTGCTGCCAAGGCCTTGGCATTGCTCCTGTTCCAAGTAGAGTGCTAATACTTCTCTCTACCTGTTTGGCCACGGGAACAAGATCTGAGGAGAGATTAGGGAGAGATTTGTAGGACATCTGGAGCTGATGAAGGTGGATCTGCCCTTCTGCTAATAAGGAGGGGCTGAGTTTCTTCCTCCTCG
>NW_008619331.1:31178-37607 GCF_000691845.1 Merops nubicus | reverse complement strand
ACTTATGTGAGAAATTGTGTGCAATATAAGTGCAGGACCTTCAGTCAAAGGCAACTCATCAGCTTCGAGGGATCTATGGCAGGGTTGGTTCATTTGACTCTGTGCATTTACAGCATCTCCTACTGAGTCCAAATGCAAGATGCTCACATTGTAAAACTTGCTGGTTTAGGAAAACTTTAAAAACCAAACCCACATAACAAGTACCAGCCCCTCATTTCCTATTGCAAATGATTTGTAGCAATGTCTTACGGCAAGAAAAAGATCTGGGTGTGAAAATGTGGCTGAGTGGCCTCATTTTATCTTTTTTTTTCCAGACTAGCAGACCTGGGCTTAAAACGTTTTTCTGTGGCTGAGCTGTTCACCCGCATCTTCATCCCCACCTCCTTCCTCCTGGCCTGTATCTTACACCTCCACTACTTCCATGACAGGTTTCTCCAGCTCACAGATCTAAAAGCTGTAACCAGCAAACAGGACAACACTATTTACAGGTAAAGAAACAAAGTAAACGGAGCAATGGGTGATCTGAATGAAGTGATATTTCATTTTAGGGTGAATTTTCAAAGGTATTAATGGTGTTTATGTATTTATCTCATTGGCTTTGACCTTTGAGGGGAGTTAGCTGCTCAACTGCTGTCTGTGCCTTTTTCTAAGCCCTGTCAATAATAGGAAATATGGCTTTTAGTTTGGGTCACTTCTGGTTTTCAGTGTCCTCTTTGAGGGCCAGATGAAGATTGGGAGATCTGTGGCAAACACCACGTTTGCCTGGGACAATTAGGCAATTTCATAAAGCTGAATTTCTGAAATAGAAACAACCCAGACCTGTGGTCACTCTTTAAAGCCTTGACCCTTGGCTATGCCAGCTCTTGGAGACCTTCAATGATCTCATCCAGAAGTTCATTGCCATTTTTTTCATTATCCAGACTTCACTTTTCCTGTGTTTAACTCTTCCATATGCTCCTGCATAAAAAACTGTCTGGCCTAGGATCCTACTCCAGGAGTATGAGAAAGAAATGGTGTATAGTGCATAGTGTCATATTGTGCAATTACATTAATTCTTTGAAGAAATCAATTCATTTAGACACTATTTTTGGAGTGTTTACCTGTCCAATGATGTGTTGTTACTCAGCTGCACTGCTCTGAATGTCAAGTAGCTTCATAAAATCATGTGCTCCACAGTGTGTTGTGGAATAATTCCAGTTAATCTTAACAGATAACCCTGTTTTTAGGGCTTCCTAGATGTATAAAAGCATTTCAGATACTTTTCATGCATTCAATTTAATATGAAGCTACTTTAGAGTGTATGGTGTAAGTTTGTGTTCCCTATCATCAGTGCATGAGAATAAGCTCTACTTTAATAGAATCCTTTTGGTTTCTGTGTTTAAATAATTGAACAAATCTTGGCAATAGATTGTTGTGGGGGGTTTTCAACTTAATTTTTAAATGGCTGTTTGCATAATCCATTTTCATTTAGCTTTTCTTGACTATCTCAGTGTGGTGATAGGTTACCAGGGCTCTTTGAAATGACCTCTGAACAAACTTTCTTTGCTCATAGTAGACTTCTTCTGCAGCAGCAGATGCACATTAATATCTCTGAATTGGGCAACCAAACCCTGAAACCAGAGCCCATATAGGTGTCTGAGCTGAAATCATAGAATGGGTTGGGCTGGAAAGGGACTTTCAAGGTCATCTAGTCCAAGCCCCTGGCACTGAGCTGGGCCAGCTTCAGCTAGAGCAGGTTGCTCAGAGCCCTGTCCAACCTGACCTGGGATGTTTCCAGCAATAGAGCATCCACCACTTCTCTGGGCAATCTGTGCCAGGGTCTCACCACCTTCAGTGGAAGAAAAATTCTTCCTTATATCTAGCCTAAAAATCCCCTCTTTTGGTTTAAAACCGTTGCCTCTTGTCCTATCACTAGTGTGACAGGAATGTCCCTGGTAAAGAGACCTTCCCCATCTTTCCTCTAAAAAACTAAAAGTGGCAAAATATCTATTTTTAAAAATAGGGATATTTTTGAGTTACTTGAGATAAAGCAGTGGACACTGTTCTCACATTTTGGGGACAATGAAAAAAGTGCCTGTAATTGTAACTGAAGCTGCACAAGGTCTAAATGTCTAAATATTACATTTATAAGCTTCTGAGACTTTTCACTGCATGGTGTGCACTAAGCTTGTGCTTTGCTATGACCACGTGTCTCTCTTGGTAGACAGAAAACTGAATTCATTCCTATTTAACCTTCTCCTTTTCTCTCTCTCTCTCTAATTCACTTCCCATTCCCATCTCACTCATTCTTGGGCCTCCATCTCCCACCTCATAGCCATGCCAAAGTCAATGGCCGTGTTTATCTACTAATTAATAGGTGGGTACTTCAATTCTTCCTTTCCTTTCCAGCAGATATGCCTTAAATTTGTTACTTTTTTTTAATCACCTTCAAACAAAACATGTTCTTGCTGCACGGTACTGTGAAGTGAGCAGGGAAATACTGTTGTTCAGGTATTGTAGTCTCCTAAAGCTGGTGGAGCAGTTCCAATACATCTCTCCTGCCTATTTATCTGTTGTGAGTTCATCTCCCAGCTGGGAATTCTTCTCCTAAATTTCCCAGTGCCTCAATCCAGGGGTAATTGGTGCTATTTGTGATTGGCTGCAGATGATAGATTTGGTTGAGGACGCTCGTTTATCTACCCTTTGTTTGTGCATGGAAAGGTGCATGCCTGCATGTGCACGTGGACACAGACACACTCACAAGCACCAAAAAAAAAAGGGAATTTGATGGCCAAGTCAGTTAAACGTGTGGTATGTATTATGAGTTTGTACAGACTGAGATTTCCAGATGCAGAGACAGAAATGGAATGTGCTGGGCATGCTAAAGGCTGTAAATTCATGGGCTGAGCTGGGTGCTACAGGATCCAAACTGCAGAAACCCCTATTGCCATCATTGTCATCCTTTTCCCACAATCACACAGTCACAGGGGTTGGGAGATCACCTCATCCAGCCTCCCTGCTCCAGCAGCTCACCCACAGCAGGGTGCCCAGGGTCACATCCAGGTGGGTTTGGAATCTCTCCAGAGGAGACTTCACAGCCTCTCTGGGCAGCTGCTCCAGCCTTGGCCACCCTCACACCAAAGAAGTTTCTCCTCCTGTTCAGATGGAACCTCCTGGGTTCCAGTTTGTGCCCATTGCCCCTTGTCCTGTCACTGGGCACCACTGAAAAGAGTCTGGCCCCAGCCTCTTGATCCCTTCTAGCCCTGTAGCTCTTGCTCAGCACTGATCAGATCCCCTCTGGGTCTTCTCCAGCTCACCAGCCCCAGGGCTCTCAGCCTGTCCTGGCACAGAGATGCTGGAGTCCCCTCAGCATCTTTGTAAATCCCTTTACCAATGGCATCTTGAAAACAGTTCCATAAAGTAGATTTCTTTCAAAACATTTGACTGGAATGAATGTAGAGTTTTGTTTAATCAGCTCTGAGAACAGAAGGACTTCTGAGTTTGTTGTCGCTACTGAATATAAACAGAAAAAGCCAAGAAAACCCCTTGTTTAGATATTTGTGACTACCTGCTCTAACAAGAAGTTAATTTATGTGTCACGTTCACGCTCCTTCTTCAAAGATCATAACATACTTTAGACCAGGGTTCTGAAAAGTTCACCAAGGCAGCTGGCCTTGGATGCAGGCAAGGGCAGGGAAAGCACTCAGGGTCCTGCCAACAGAGGTATGGCACTGGGGGCTCAGTTGGAGTCTTGCCCAACAAATATTCAGGGGATGGATCACTAACGTTCTGCAGAGCAGAAAGTTTCTGTTATTGAAGCTGTGTGTGGCAGATACATGAGGAATTAGAGTCACAGAATGGTAGAGGTTGGGAGGGACCTCTGGAGATCATCTCCTCCAACCCCCCTGCTCCAGCAGCTCACCCACAGCAGGGTGCCCAGGGTCACATCCAGGTAGGACTCTCTTCAGAGAAGGAGACTCCACAACCTCTCTGGGCTGTTCCAAATTGGTTTTGAGCCAGAAAGTTTCAAGCAATTCATAAACTCATTGCAAAAAGTTATCAAAGGGGAAAGGTGCTACATAATGCATCCATTTATTAATCTTCTGCTCTAGCAAATTACAAATAAATAAAAGTTCATCCAGCAAGATCTTGGGGCACATGTCTGATTTTCATTCCTCTGAGATTGCTTTGGTGCCTAAAACTAAATCTACTAATATACTTCTCATTATTGGCACCCTATTTAATGAATTTGAGGGTAAGAAATGCCCTCAGTTGAAAGCATTAGTGGCCGTACCTTCAAGGCTTGTTGCCTGCATTATTATTATTTATTTCTCTTCCTAAGTATCAGTCAAAACACTTTTGTGTTAGTTTGGATAATTTCCCATCTGTATATGGTTTCCAACCTGAAGTTACATCTCACTAGCTATGGAGCCTGGATGAGTGGCTTGTCTTTGATATTCTCAACTAGTGCAGTTTTTCTGTCCTAATACTTCAGTGTTGTCCATTAGATGATACCATGTGGTTTAGTAGTGGAAAAAAAATAATATAAAAACAATGGCAAAATAACCCTTCAATGAATGAAGAAGGTTGGGAAGAAAGATTCTAGGTAGACTAACTTCCTTTGGATCTCCTGAGCACACAGGCCCATACTCAAGCCTACTGATCTCTGTAGAAATAAGCATCAACATCCAGAAAACCAATCATCTCATGATGAGGCTTTATCAGGTATATATATTTTATATACCCATCTTCATAACCCTAACACCTTCTGGATATGAATAAGAGAAAAATAAGTCCTGTCATACAAAATCCTATAGGGTTACTGGGTTTCTGTCCAGTTGACACTGAGGTAAGTCATTGGGTTCTTGATTTACACCAGTGAAAATAGGGATTTTTCTGTTATAAATACCAGTTGGGAAGATACCTCCTGGAAACCAATGCACATGTGTGCAGAACCTGTCTGCTTATGTGGCTGCCTTCATTTCATGGGGCATTGCCTTTTAAATGGGCTCTGGTGATGGATGGTAACTGGTGATCTCCATAACGTTTGGACTGGCTGAAAATTCATTCTCTCTTCTTTCTACATGACCCTCCTGTGGGTACTTTATTAGGGTTTTAGGTAGATATGCAAAGTTAGATGATGTCATTTCAGGGAATTATGGGTTTTACAGAGATTTGAAGTCATTTTAGTACCTACACTAACTTAAATATGAAAATAAAGTATATTGGGAAAAAAGCCCTACTTTCAGTAACCAAAGCTACTGAATATATTATTGAATTTAAGAGATTTTTCAGACTATTGGACACTCAGGTTCATCACCCAATCCACGAAGAGGGATTTTAATAATCATTGTCATGAATGTATTTATTCAGTGATTTTTTTTGGTGCTTGACAATCTTGTTAAACTACTTTAAACCACCTTTTCTGCTTCTGGTTAGTTGGTGTGGTATTTCTACTTAGGGTTTAGTTAAATTTCTGTAATTTTTCCCTTATTTGAGCCACCAAAGTTTCCATCTTGAAGAAACTGCAGCTCCCAAATAGCTGAAAACGAATTCATCTTTGACTTTCTTACTAACTGGCCTGTGCTCTTATTTTTTAATGATCAAATTGAATATATTTTCAGTTTCTTTAACTGTAAAAATCCTAGTAAAAACTGGCAGAATTTCCTAAGTGGTAATAAGCCAGGATTTCACATCGTGAAAAATAAATCCCTAAGATGGTACTGTAACTTATTAAAGTTACTTGTGTTAGTCCAGGAAGAGTTTAACAGGTGCTTGAAGGTTTGCTGAGTGTAGTCATTTCAACAGCATAACGAAACATTTCGTGGTCTGATCATCTAGAAAGATATTTGCCAAAGGGAGACTCTAGTGCAAGAAGTTCTGTGTGAAGGGACTCCTTATGGTAGGAAAAGAAGAATCCCTACAGCACAGCTGGGGGAGAGAAAATACCTGAAGCCATAAGAGAATGTCTCTTTTTTTCAGTAAAGAAAATAGCTGTACTGAATAGATCTCAGAAGAATTGGCACCATGGCATTAGAAAATCATGGAATGGTTTGGGTTGGAAGGGACCTTTCAAGATCATCCAGTCCAACCCCCCCTACACTGAGCAGGGACATCTGCAGCTAGAGCAGGTTGCTCAGAGCCCCAGCCAACCTCACCTGGAATGGTTCCAGGGATGGGGCTTCTACCAGTTCTTTAGGCAACCTGGGCCAAGGTCTCAATGTCTTTGTTAGAGAAAAATGTCTTCCTTTTCTCTAGTCTAAATTTCCTCTCTTTGAGTTTAAAACCATCCCCCTTGCCCTGTCACAACAGACCCTGCTAAAAAGTCTGCCTCCATCTTTCCTCTAGCCCCCTTTAAGCACTGAAAGGCTACCAGAAGGTCTCCCTGGAGCCTTTTCCTCTCAGCTGCCCCAGCCCAACTCTCTCCTGCTGGGCTCCCAGCAGAGGGGT
>NW_008619331.1:13676-31002 GCF_000691845.1 Merops nubicus | reverse complement strand
CTGCTGCCCACACTTCTCTTGTCACAGCCCAGGACACAGTTGGGCTGAAATAATATTTCTGTGTTAAATCAGTTGTGCCCTACTTTTGCTGCTGTGAAATTTGCTGATAGATTTAGTAAGAGACCATTAGAAATCTAAGAAAAATTCTCTGTGAGAGGTAGAGAAGAGAGAGAGAATGAATGGCTCTATCCAAGACAGAAATGATGAAACATTCTGAAGCTACAACCATGGAATTCTGCTTTTGTTTGTTCCCAAACCTATAGCCTGAAGAAATTTTGCAAATTCCTTGGCTTCCCAGCTGCACCTTTCCATTGGGTGAAGGTGGAAAGGCATTTACAGTGATCAGACACTTGGGATGGTTCAGCTGCCTTACCTACAGCATGGTCCAGCACTGACCACGTTTAGCACTGGTGTAAATACGTTACCCCCTTTCCATCTGTGCTGCAATTCCATGTTTCTTTATGGAAACGCCCTGTCTATGTCATGATGGCATGCTCTTGGCATCAGAAGGCTTCTGCAGGTGGAGTAGGAGAATGCTTTGTGACTGGTGATAGAGCATGAGGTATTTGTCGTTGACCTTCTTCTGTAACCCCTTTGTTCTCATCTCCCTTTTTCTTCCTGTTCCAATTACTTTTGAGCAGCCTCAAGAAAAAAATACCAAACCACCAAAATGAGTAAGTCCCCGGTGAAGTCATGAAATGTCTCCTCTTAAACAATCTCATTTCATGCTTCTACATCTTAAACTCTGACCATTTTTTCCAGTGGGGGAAAATGTCAAGTTTAAGTGTCGATACCACTCATTACTAACTAACCATTAGTAGCTGAGTGAGAAGTAGTAACTAATACATCCCAACTCAATTTGCAGTGTGTGTTTGGAGAAAGTACCAGAACCATTAACTTTTCCACTTCTAAGGCATTTTCCATGAATGGTTTATTTGGGTTTTTATCTAATTATACATCTTGAAAAAGATGAGAGGGCCATTGCTGCTCAGTGGGTTGATAGGCTACTATTTACCAACAGACTGGTGCACCAAGATGGAAGCCTGCCTGATATAACCATGATGAATTTAACAGCCAGCAGAGAAAAGGAAGAGGATAAAATGCTGGAAGAGGATGGTGAGAAAAGAATGGAGGAGCCAGAGGGGGAGGGAGGGAAAAGGAGGGTTGAAAAAGGAAAAGAAGAAGAAGAAAAGGAAGACGAGGACAAGGAAGATGATGATGATGAAGACAATGAATCAGAGGAAGAAGAAACTACAGGTGAGCTCTGCAGATTGCAGATTTTTCCTTCCTCAGCCTTAGTGGCAACAGATGTTTTGCTCTTGGTTACCCCTGCTCACTTCCATCATCAGGTTTTCCTTCTAATTCAACACACAGTCTTTGGCAAAGGAGCCTGAACTGAGCAGATGGCTACTTGTCAATTATTCAACAGCCTACAGTCTCTTCTAGGGCAAAACCATCCTGTTTCTGTAGGATGCTGAGATGATGAAAACAAAAGAGCCCCCACCTCTTTTTTCTTGGTGGTCTGGGCTGGATTAATAGGACGTTACCTCAAATCCTAAGAACTCCTTTAGAGTGAAATCTCTTTATAATAAAAAAAAAGAATCCACATACATATTTAATCTCTGATACCAGATGCTTTTAAGGCACTCCACTCCAGAAGTCCCAAAGGCTTTGCTTCATTATTCATGTGCACATTAGTGTTGTATTTTTCTCTGGTGAATATGGAATATGTAATTGATGCCAGATGAACATCAAAATGCTTGAGGGCAGACGTGGGCAAGGCTGATGTTGCCATCCTTGATATTGCTGGGTTGAAATCCTCATGTGAATTGTTTCCATGACTCTGTTTGGAATATGAGCCACGAGGGAAAACCAGGGAAGGGCATATAACACCCAGGGAAGCTGTATTGGCTGGAAGTGGCCTTACCACAGGTTGCCCATGCCCACATTCACAGGACTGTGGCACAGAAATAGGGGCAGGGTCTTTGTCAAGGCAAAATGCCAGCACATCTGGCTTAGTTGCCCCAGCAGAGCTGAGCTGAAACTATTTGTCTTTCCTCACTGGGATGTCTTCCCTCAGAGAGGTGTCCATGAGCCATGGAAACCTTTCATGTAGCCTATGAGGAGGGGTGAGTTTGTAGCATTCAAGCCACCCCTACATGCTGGAAAGACTTGGGGACAGAGGCCAGATGTTGGGGGTTACCTTGTGCTGTAATAGCATTTTTCTTTAGCCATATGTTTGGAGTTTTAACATTATTTTGACACTGTATCATCATAGAATCAGAATGGTTTGGGCTGGAAGGGTCTTTAAAGGCCATCTAGTCCAACCCCCCTGCACTGAGCAGGGACATCTGCAGCTAGAGCAGGTTGCTCAGAGCCCCAGCCAACCTCACCTGGGATGGTTCCAGGGATGGGGCATCTCTGGGCAACCTGGGCCAGTCTCACCACCCTCAGTGTAACAAATTTTCTTCCTTATATATAGTCTGAATCTCCCCTCTTTTAGTTTAAAATTGTTACCCCTCGTCCTGTCACAACAGGCCCTGCTAAAAACATTGTCCCCATCTTTCTTCCAGGCTCCCTTTTAGTCCTGAAAGGCCACCAGAAGGTCTCCCTGGAGCCTTCTCTTCTCCAGGCTGAACACCCTCAGCTCACTTAGCCTGTTGTCACAGCAGAGGTGCTCCAGCCCTCACATCATTTGAGGACTTTATATTAATAGGCACCAGCCTGGTGAAGGAGCTTTATGCCAGCCCACGAGCCAATGTGGCACTTAGCACTGCTCAGCATATTTATTGTCATGGATACTCATAAGTGATAGGTTCTACATCATGGATGTAGCAGTAGATGGCTATTCTGGGATGGCACAGTTGACAGCCTAGGAGGGTGTGCTGTTGAGGCAGTTTAGATAACTCTGACATATGAAGATGTCTATGGTATAGCTGTAGATATAGAATCCTGCTCCTAGAGTGCATGGATCTCTTCCAGGTTGGCTGAAAAGCTTTCTGAGTAGCAGTAGCTGGTGCTTTCTGAAAACAGAAGTAGCTTCCAAACATCAAACCAAATCCTCTTCTTTCTGAGCTGGATAAGGGCCAGGGCTGGAGCATCTCAGATCCAGTCCCTGGGTGGCATCCAGCTTGGGTCCAAAGATACTGGAGAAAAATGGAGCCCAAGAAGGGGCTCTGCTAGAGAGGAATAAAGGCAGAATTGGCAAGGGAAGCCACCACCACCACTTTTGGAGTGCTTGAATGAGGGTCAGAAGGGACAACACCACAGCTAAGTGGGGCTCAGCCCCAGTTTGTCGTAGTTAACCACTGAGCCACACCTTTAACTTCTGTCTTGTCTTACTCAAAGGCCTAGAAGAGAAGAAGTAGAAAGCTCATTGTGGTCTAGTGGAGCATTCCTTTTTACCAAGACCTTCTGTTTTTCTCCTCCCCATGGCCCTGCTGGAACTTCACTGCAGACTTAAGGAACAAGTGGCATCTGGTGATCGATCGCCTCACCGTGCTCTTCTTGAAATTCCTGGAGTACTTTCATAAGATGCAAGTCTTTGTGTGGTGGCTGTTGGAGCTGCACATCATCAAAATCGTTTCCTCTTACATCATCTGGGTCACGGTGAAAGAGGCAAGTGAACATCCATTGTCCAAGTCTCACCCAGGGGGGAGGCTTATCAGCATCTGCTCTGCAGTAGCACACCCGTGTGCAGGGAGATGCCTTCTTCATGTCACACCTCACTGAACTTGTGGGATCCAGCTGGGCTTGTCAGCTGCTGGGGACCTGCCTTGACATCTTCCACAGGGATATCCATCTGCCTAGATATTCTCAGTCCTTTTCTCCAGATATTAAGGTTTTATTAGTGTAATTCTTTAGACTCAAGAGGACGTAATGTTTCCTGCTCAAGCTTGCAGTGGGCATTATCCAGGGATGGAGGGTGTAGAAAAGGGTTGGGAAGGAACATCTAGGAAGGTTATTTAAACTGAGTCTATTGTTGAAGAAACAAGAGGTTGGAATTATGCCTAAAAAAAAGGGAGCAACACCTTTAGCTGTGCCTTTGATGTGGGCAATGTGAGAGCTCTACCTGACATAGCTGTTCTTTGAATAGGATTCACTAAAAAAAACACCCAAAAATCCTTTTTCCTCACATCTTTGGGGGGAAAAAGGTCAAGAGGACGAAGGTGGGTTCCACAGACACATGGATCTGTATCATCTCTTCTTTGTTTCTTGTGTACCCAAGCAGCAGAGCCAGCATGTGGCCCTTTGTATTTCATGTTTGAGTTTATGATGTTTATGGTTTGTTTTTTATTGGCATGCAGTTTTGTGGGTCTGGTAGTATTCATATTATGTAGGAGATGATGTTCTTCCTAAACCTGACTATTAAGTTTTTCCTTCTTCACTTATGTTGTCTGTGTTAGTATCAATTCTGTTGTAATTTTTTTTCTCAGCATTTTCCTCACAGTTTCTCTATGTCCCATCCTTTTGAATTAATTTTTTCTTTAAATTCCTGTGGAAGAGGTCAGACTTTCTCAGTTCTCTTGTTCCTCCATGTAATTTCCATCCTGTTTTTGTGTTTTCAGGTGTCTCTGTTTAACTTTGTGTTTTTAATTGCCTGGGCTCTTGCTTTGCCATACGCTCAGTTTCGCCCATTGGCGTCAAGTATCTGCACTGTTTGGACATGTGTGATTATTGTCTGCAAAATGTTGTACCAGCTCACATCTATTGATCCCAGCACTTTTTCCAGTAACTGTACATTGGTGAGTACAAGTGTGTCTTAAAAAGGTTTGACTGCTGCCTTCTTCAGTGAAGAAGAGCAAAAAGAAGCTTACCAAGTACTGAAAACTGCAGTTCACCTGATGTATTATTGTTGATTATCATTCCCTCCCCAAATAACCATTAACTCTGGTTTTTTTCCTTAATAAACTGTTTCTTTTTAGCCAGGAGAGAATGAAACGAAGGTTAATTTAGAAGAACTCAAAACCTCAGTCCTCTACAGTGGGCCAGTTGATCCTGCAGAGTGGGTTGGATTGAGGAAGTCTTATCCCCTGCTTGTGTACTTGAGGGTAACTACTTTAAATTGCCTTTATTGACTTATTTTCTTCTTTGTGATGAAGTGAGTGATGCTTTTGAAAGTAATCATCTGCCACACACAGAAAAATGTAATGCAACCCATTGGTAATAGAAGAGTATGGAGGGGAAGAGACAGCAGAAAGCCTCATAGAATCCTTTAGGTTGGAGGAGACCTTTAAGATCATCAAAGCCACAGGATGTTTCCAGAAGGGATGTAGTACCAATTAAGATAATCTACATGTAGAAATAATGGCTTTTTGTCTCTACCATCTGTTAAAAGCACTCTAAGAAAAGTGATATTTAAGAATTCTAAGTAATTAAGAATACATGGCTTTCAGGTACCAAAGGACTGATGGGTCTAATTGAAGTAATTGCCTTGAAAGACAGTATATGTTATAAGCAGTTAATTTTTTAAAGTGCTTATTCCTTAGCCACAGCTTAGAAAATATCATGAGTTAAGGGAATAATTCATTCAGACACTGGTAAATGGATGTCTTTTGTTTTTCTTCTTGGTTTTGGTTGATGCCTGTGGGCAATATTTTATTATCTTGATTAAAAAACCCTACTTAAAGTCATGACATGCCAACTCCCAGGGGAACCCTTGCAAGTCTCTTCTTAGCTTAAAGAACCTTCAAAATCCTGTCTATGCAGTTTAAGGTTGTCAGAAATATGTTGACTGAGCAACAGCAAGGTTTGATCTAACTACATTTATTCCTCATTTCTTCTCCCAAGAGTTGGCCTTTGTGTGCTTTGGTTGGGTAGGGAAGAGCTGCCAAGCTCTGATGGTCAACATCAGCTCCTGGTGGTGCCTCAGCCTCTCACTCCTGTACCCATGCACATCCCTAAGAGGTCTGCATGGAAACTGAAGTTGTCTTGTGCTGTCTGGCTTGATACTAGGAGCTTTACAGCTATAAATGAATAATTCTTTGGGATTAGAAATTGTCCTGGAAGGATTTCCATTGAGTTAGCAAATATCTCCTCTGCATAGAGGGATGCAGTTCCATGCTAGACCTGAAGGTCTGAAGCTTCACATCTTGATGTGTTTCTGTTATTTCCCCTTAATAAAAGGCATTCAAAACATCTGCAGTGTTGAAGAACTTGTCTGTGATGGATTGTGTAAAACTCTTCCCAACAAGAACAGAAAGCCCAGGAACAGCAGGCAAAAATAACTTATTGTCAAAAAGATCCCAAAACCCTAATGAAAAAAAAAAACAAAACACAAAACACCAGTGGCACCTGAGCCAGGACATTCTTCTCCCAAATATTTCTCAATGTAGAGTATGACATCTGGAGCTATGAAACATGGATGGGTGAAGGCATTTCCCCTTCCCTTCCTTTCCACAACCAGTGTTCCTTAGAGTATTTTTTTAATTAATATCATTCATTGTCTCTCCTGAATGGCAGAATCTTCCATCAAAATCCCAGAAGTGGTGGGAATCTTACTTTGTTTCAGTGATAGCTGGGAAGAGGTGCCAGTGCATCCTGGAGTGCAGGAGCACTGGGTGGTAACATCCACTTGAATATTCATGGATTTATGCTTATCAGGCAAATGTATAGCTCCTTCTGGTGTTGTTTTTTTATTTAATATTCCTCTTCTTCTGTCTTCCACAGAATAACTTGCTGATGCTGGCTATTCTGGCCTTTGAAGTCACCATCTACCGTCACCAGGAGTACTACAGGTGTCGAAATAACCTCACTGCACCCGTGACTAAAACCATCTTCCACGACATCACGAGAGCACATCTGGATGATGGACTGGTAAACTGTGTCAAGTACTTCATAAACTACTTCTTCTACAAGTTTGGCTTGGAGGTAAACCACTATATCTTCATCTTCTGTAGATTGTCATCCCAAACCTGTTGATTGTGTTATTTTTGGATGCTAGCCTGAGCTGTATTTGACAGCTGGATGCTTCTTAGTCATCACTCCTCTTAGAGCTTGACATAGTTGCTAGTCATGAATTTCCACTTGCTTTTCTTTGTATGTCTTTTTTATAACTCAATAAAAGGGATGATAGGTGGGATAAGGAGCAGAATTGTGGCTTCCCTACTCATGCCCCCACACACAGAGGGAACCAGGGTCTGCAGGAGAAGCAGAAAACAAGCAGGTGCTAGCAGGACATTGTCTCTACCTGAACATTTCTAAGCCTCTTTTGCCTCTGGCAAATGCATCCTTCTTTTTTTTAGACTTGTTACTATAGCTGCCAGGAATCTGCAGGAGCAAGAGCTCATGAAAAAGTTCCTGCTGCTTTGTGCCCCTAGTGCAAGAGAAAGTTCTTTCTCCAGAGAACTTTTCAGAAGACAAGAAACACACAGAGAATTAGGACAGACAGCTACAAAGCAGTGAAGGGATTTTTCTGAAGATCTGTGATGGATCCTAAATGGGTGTCTTATTCAGGAGAGGATCTACCTGTGGCCCAAACTGCTGGTGTTTAGGGGTTATCTGATGGGTTCCTTCTGTCTGCTTCACCCAACCTCATCAGAACTGAACCTGCCTTGAAGATAAGCTATATCTAATCATAAGGATGCTCTTGGCCTGTCTATGAGGTGCTACCACCCCTTGCTACTGATAAATAGAAGAAAATGCCACCCTGAGGAGTCAGGATTAGGGAAATTTAATTAGTAAGCTCTTTCCTTCAGGAAATAAATTTATCCTCATCCTAATCGAAGGAGAGAGAAAATCAAAATGGTGAAGTGCACTGAATTAATGATTCATTGTGAATTAATCACTAAGTTTGAAAAGAGGCAGAGTCAAGGGATTACTTTAAGTGGAGCCAGAGAACAGAAATGGTCTGGGGTGCAAAGCCTGGAGAGAAATGGGAGAACTAAAACTGCCTTGCAGGAACTGACAGGGTTTGCCTGTAGCAAGTAGAAGTTGTGTGCTCTAAATCCCTTTTTTTTTTGTCTGGCTCCCACATGAGGATACACTTCAGCCCTTGCTGTTTTTGATAGCTCCTCTTCTTCTCACATCTGTGAGTGCTATCAAAGTATATGGCTGTGTAATATGTGCTTTACTTGGCAACAATTAAACATTTCACATCCAGGCTGCTGTGACAATGTTCTTTCCATTCTTTATCATTAGATATTATGTAAGGGAAACCTGCTCTAGTGCTGTATGCATGGAGCTGACACTCAGAGAAGAGTATGGAAAATTTGGGGTGCAGGGGTAGAAGTGTTGCTGTTGGAGAGATACAGAATCCCAGCATGGTGGGGCTGGAAGGGACCTCTGGAGAACATCTCATCCAACCCCCTGCTCCAGCAGCTCACCCACAGCAGGGTGCCCAGGGTCACAGCCAGGAGGGTTTGGGATCTCTCCAGAGCAGGAGACTCCACAGTCTCTCTGGGCAGCTGCTCCAGGCTCTGCACCCTCACACCAAAGAATTTTCTCCTTCTGTTCAGATGGAACCTCCTGGGTTCCAGTTGGTGCCCGTTGCCTCTTATCCTGTCACTGGGGACCACTGACAAGAGTCTGGCCCCATCCTCTTGATGTCCACAGGTCCTTTAGCTCTTGCTCAGCATTGATCAGATCCCCTCTGAGTCTTCTCCAGCTCACCAGCCCCAGGGCTCTCAGCCTGTCCTGGTCACAGAGATGCTCCAGCCCCTCAGCATCTCCACAGCCTCCACTGGACTCTCTCCAGTAGCTCCTTGTCCCTCTTGACCTGCAGTCAGCCCCAGCACACATCCAAGCCTTCCATCAGGATCCAGGACAGCTTATCATCGCTACCCAGCGGGTTGAAAACGTTCCTTATGTTCTTTTAATTCCTTTCCAGACCTGTTTTCTTCTCTCAGTGAATGTGATTGGCCAACGGATGGATTTCTATGCCATGATTCATGCCTTCTGGCTGATTGCTGTGCTCTATCGACGCAGAAGGAAAGCTATTGCAGAGATCTGGCCAAAATACTGCTGTTTCCTGGCATGCATCATTACCTTCCAGTACTTCCTTTGCATTGGCATCCCACCTGCTCCTTGTAAAGGTAAAGACACCCTTTATGGACAATTGCTGCTGCTTGGTTTTCCAGCAAAGGGCTGGAAAATGGATAAGTATTCAGAAGAAAAGGATGGTGGGGTTGTTATCAAGTCCTGATTTGCATTTTTTGTGTGCTCCTCTCATGCAGACTATCCATGGAGAAGTGGTAATGCCAATTTTAACTCCAACATCATCAAGTGGTTATACTTTCCAGACTTTATTGTCAGACCAAATCCTGTCTTCCTGGTCTGTAAGTATTTGAGCACGTAGTTGGGAAGTGTTTGTGCCCCTTGCTTAAAATATCTGTACAGTGTAATTTAAACCCAGCTTTTTATTTACTCTTCAGTAGGAAGCTGACACATTCTATAGGAGGCTGAATACTAAGTGTGGCTTTGTGTGTGCTAGAAAAACTCAAAGACTCACTAATTTCTGCATGTTTTTTTCTGTATCCCATTTTTAATGAAGCAGCCTCAAAAAGTATTAATTATTTCCCCTATCCTCATTTATTTATCAGTAAAACAAATAGAAAATGAGAAGTAAAAAACAAATACGTGAATAAATTTCAAATTGGTGTTGAAAACAGCAGGCTTGGAGGTTGAAAGTGTGGGAAAACAGCCTGGTAACTCCATTACAATACATCACCACCCCTCCCTACCCCTAAATTAGTGACTGAGATTTTCCTCGCTGCTTTCTCCTAGATGATTTCATGTTGCTGCTGTGTGCCTCCTTACAAAGGCAGACCTTTGAGGATGAAAACAAAGCTGCTGTCCGAATCATGGCTGGGGACAACGTGGAGATCTGTATGAATCTGGATGCAGCATCTTTTAGCCAGCACAATCCTGTTCCTGATTTCATCCACTGCCGGTGAGAACTGGAGAGTAGACGCTTGGAAAATACAGCACTTCGTTTTTGGGAAGTTCTTTTGTGTGATAGTAGCTCTCAGGGTTTCCAATTTTGCTTGGAATTTATGTTCATCTATGTTCCCATCTCACAACGTACCTTTTACTGCTGTGGGAGGAGCAGAGAGTTTGTTGCTTGTGGGTAAACAGCTTCTGATGTAGAAAAGGGTGGATGAAAACACGTCTTCCTAACGCTGCTGATGGGTTTAGGTGCTCCCCAGAGCGTGTATCCCCTCTATGAATTCCCTCTGTGGCAGCATTTATGGTGGACTTGACCACTCTGATGGCTTCCCTCAAAACACAGGCATGTAAGCAAGAATCCATTGTAGTCTGAACTTGCCCATGTGTGTTTAATCCCACAAAATCATCACTCGTATCATATCTTAGAATCATAGAATCCTTTAGGTTGGAAGGGACCTTCAAGACCTTCAAGTCCAACCATTGAGCCATGAGGGCTCTAAAGTCCTCTGCTAAAACAGATCAGAATCTGTCAGGGTTGGAAGGGACCACAAGGATCCCCCAGTTCCAAGCCCTCTGCCATGAGCAGGGACACCTCCCACTAGATCAGGCTGCCCAGAGCCTCCTCCAGCCTGGCCTTAAAGACCCCCAGGGATGGGGCTTGCTGAATTGTCCTCTAAGTACCATCAAAATAATACTCTGATATAAGAGTGTGCTGTTGTGCTTATTTCATCTAGGCTTAAGAACCTTAAAAGCACTTGGAAGGACAACTGGCTGGTCTTCCTGCTTCCTAATTGTCTTAAAATTTCATTTTTAAGAAGGTTGTTTAAAAAGGTGAATCATAGAAGAAGCAGGCAAAGCTGTTCTGGATGGTCTTCAAACAATGGAGCCATTCCTGGGTGATCATTTCAGCACAGATTGGCTCCACTCTTCTGAGCTGTGCTGGGCATCCTCTTAGCTGAAGTTGTCTCTGAAAGTTTGATGCTGTTCTACAGGAATAAATGGGAAGAATATGATTTTTTAGCCCTTGTGTTTTGTTGGAATCAAAATCTTTAAGCTGTTCCTGCTGTTTCTGCTAGAAATGGTGAAGGGTGAGCAGTTCTCCCCCTTGGGTATTTCCACTCTACACAGTGCTCTAGATCCAGCAGCATAAGACGAAACAGGAAAGTCATCATCTGTCTTCAAAATGTTCTATCAAATGGGGATGATTTCCAAAAGACAGCTGCCAAACAGGGCTTGGTGTTGAGAGGAACGTGTAGTGAGGATTGCTTGTGGTTTTCTCCTTGCCACTGCCATGGTGTTCATCTTAGCAAAACCTTATACAGCAGTGTGCTTGGGCACTGGCAAAGACCATCACTGCTGACGTGGTTGCTGGCAGAAGAGATCTCATTTTCCCCCCCTTAGTCCAGAAAATTAAAAAAATCATTGAGAAAAAAAACCCAAACACACATTCATGATGAGATTGTGTCTTCAGAAGGGAGAAAGAGGCAAGGAAATCACTGCTTCTTAAACAGCCTCCTTAGACATCTTTTCAAAGCCCCCTGGAACCCAACAGATATTTCTGCTTGTCTGTAGAAGATATTCCCAAATGGCCACGCGTGAAAAGTCTGAAGCCCAGAGGATGTTCTTTGAAGATTTTTTGGATGAGAATCAGAGTCAGGTTTATAATAGAAGGGGAAGTCCAAGCTGAACTGGCCTGCTGCCCCTCCACAATCCTTTGGCTGATGTTCTGTGTTTGGGTTCATATGCATCAGCTTGAAGTCATTGGTGGCATCCCATCCATTCAAACCCTCTGCTTGGCACGTGCTGGCAAAATGGACCTGTGTGTAGATGATGGATGAGATGCAACCATTAAACTGGGAGTTTGCAGCTTGTAGGAAGCAGTGAGTGATATTACTGGGGGGAGAGTACAAAAAGCAAACAGAAAACCCAAAGAATTCCATTAGTGGTGGTGAGCTGAACAAATAAACCGTGGTCACTTTCTACTTGTTCCAGCTAATCACAGAAATCTGTGTGACTGTTTGGTGCAATAGTTTTATGTTGTGTGAATAAGTGTCTCCTTCAGTGCTTTCAGTGCAATGCAGATGTTCCCAGGCTTTAGATGATGTTCTTTTGGAGAGCTTGCACTTAAATGCATCATTTGCTTCAAAGAAGCACCAGAGAATGGCTGAAAGTCTCTTCAGGTGACTGAATCTTTTATCAGGGATTATAAATCTTTCAAAAGAAAGACTCTCGAGCTCTGGAGAATCCACCAAAGATACATACCTCAGAAGAAAATGTATGTATCTGGCCTCCATCCAAGATAATTTGGAACTGAAAGGCCTTTGGCTAAAAACATTTCTTGCACTTTGCCATAGAAGTTTCAGAAATGTTTGACTATTTAGTAACCTGGACGAGAACTTGGTTCAAAGCTTTATCCAAGCCAGCAAAATGAAAAATAGCATTTCTCCAGAAGTCAGCCAGAAATAGCAAACAAATAGGTGAAGACAACCTGGTTGTGAATAAATTACAAAGCATTAAAAGAAAACAAAACAAAAAATTAGTGCTTAGTTTTCTGAGAAGCCCAATGTGGATTTAATGCCATGTACAGAGGAGGCAGCTGCAGACTGAAACACCTTTTCAGAAGTATCTCTTCCCTTGAGAAGATGCTGGTTGGTCACTGTTCTAGTAGCATGGATAAAAAGCTTTTAGCTGCAATATAAACAGTGGCAGAAAAAGAACATCTTTCCAAATTCTGGATTTTCTTCTCTCTGGAGAAATACTTGAACCCAACAATGATAAGTACATTCTAAGGAAGGGATTTCCTGAAATTCTCTTGTCTTTCCACCCCCAGATTTCTCAGGGGGATATGTGCCTGACCCCAAGGGGAGAGCACAACCAAAAGGCTTTGAAACAGAAATAAAAAAAGAATAGAAGTAGGAGCTTTTAAAATGAAGCAGGATTTAAAGTGACTTCACTGAGGATAATCCTTTCCCACAGTCTCTAACGCTGGAAAATTCTCATTTCAGTTCCCAAGCAGTTTTTAGATGTTCTCCTAGACAGTAACAAGGGAAAAAAAAAGGGATATAATCTACTTTTTTTCCTCTGAAGAGCCCAAAGAATATTAACAGACAGTCACTGAGCTGTCCCCCTTAATACCTGCACCCTGGGAACCACCAGTGAAGGCTTTCCAAGGAGGCTGTAATGCCTTTCTTGGAGCTACACTTCTTCTCACTTGGGATAGTGAGACAGGATCTTCAAGTTATCATGACAGGCTTCTTGTCATATTTGTTGTATAAAGCAAGAAATATTTAGTTGGTTATAAAATGAGGCTCAGCAAGTAACACAGGTTTGGATTTAGGATTTTTTAAAGTGGATAGGAGCATGAGGGAAGGACCTTACTGGTAAGAGAGTGAGAGAATATCAGTCCTGGGAGAAGACTTGGCAAAAATAGTAGAGACTAAGACCTATAGGATCCATACCACTAAATTGGAAGAAGTCCATTGACATAGAGCTAATTTTCAGAAGATTCAACATTGCCTTTGGCAAAGGAGAAGTCACAGAAACTGCTTTCTGAGGGCTGAAATGGAAGCTTTGGGGATGGAAGCTTGGTGAGGAATTAGGAATGTTAGGATTAGAAAGGGGATGGACTGATGCAGGGTCACACAGGCTAAAAGGATTAGGAGATAGGGAACAGGGGAAAGAAAGTTTGGGGAGCAGGGTAGCTTATACAATGGGTGTAGAATCATGGAATGCTTTGGGTTGGAAGGGACCTTTTGAGGTCATCTAGTCCAACTTCCCTGCACTGGGCAGGGACATCTGCAACTAGAGCAGGTTGCCCTGGGATGGTTCCAGGGATGAGGCTTCTACCACCTCTCTGTGGAACATGGGCCAGCATTTCAACATCCTCAGTGTCAAAACTTGTCTTCCTTCCAGGATAATATGCCTGGAGTAGAGGGAGAGGGTAGTCATCAGAAGAGGGCTGTGGGATGATCCTTGGGGTTATAATGGTGGTGAGTAGATGCAAAGAAATAGAATTGGCTGATAAGGGAAGGCAGTGAAGAGTGGCCAGAGCCAAACACATCATTGGGCATGCCAGGAAACCAACTGCACCTAGAGCAGCCTGTTTGCAACAGCCTGGATTGGGTTACAGTTAACAAATTAATTCCTCTGGACATAAAATATTGAGGCATTCATGCTAAGACTCATAAAGCTGTCCTATAGAAAAGCAGATCATTTGACATGGAGAACCTTCTGAGGTTACCAGAGCTTTGATGGATGGTTGGGATGAACTTCAAGCTTTGTCTCCCTTGGTTCCCAGCAAAGTGAGATGGGAAATTTTTCCAGGATGATACCTACAGTACCAGTGGGTTCTGCTGCTGAGACATCTGGCAGTCAACATTTTGGATGTTTCATTCATCTTCCAGGTTTCTTCTGTATAATTTCTCACTCAGAAGTTGTCATTCTACCAAAAGCCATACTTTGAACCTTCCTCAGATGTGCAGTTGTATTCCTGGCCCCCCAAGGACATTCTGCCACCTTTGCATTCATCACATCAGCAGAGAGTTGGTTCATAGGAATGGGCAGAAAATGATCCCTTCCTTCTCTCCTTCCCCAAAATAAACAGGCTTTGGCAAATTTGTTTCTTGAAACCAGTTCAAAGGGCCAAAAGCCAAAGAAGGGGCTGGAATGCAGAGCTGGGGGGGTGGAGGGGAGTGGGACTGTCCCCTCAGGAAGCAGCTGCTCACATTTCCTAGGTGTACTGTCAAATACCACATCCTGAGGGTGGCCTGTCCTCTCTGTGACTGGATGGAGATGTAAAAGCCACTTAGAAGATGAGGTTTGGAAGGTTTACATGGCATTAAACTAATGATCTGTGTGGGCTGCAGTGAAAGCATAAAATTATGGTCTCTGCTATCCAAGACGAAGCGTTTTCTGCTGTCTGTGAAGAAGTTTTCAACTTCTGACTGACCTTCTGGGTTTGCATGGGGTCTTTTTAGCTGTTGAGGTGGCTTTGTGCTTCAGCCTCCCACTGTCACACTATAATTTGCAGAGCAAGGGACTGAAACTTCTCACCTTCCTGCTAGTTTGAGGCAGAATTTAAAGATTACAGGCTGAGAAAATTTGGGTTCTTCCTGGAGAAGGCACCAGGCCTTCCAATATCTGCAGAGGGTCCATAAGAAAGCTGGGGAGGGGCTTTGTACAGGGACTTGTAGTGACAGGACAAGGGGTAATGGCCTCAAACTGAAAGAGGGGAGGTTTAGATTAGAAATTAGGAAGAGGTTGTTCACTGTGAGGGTGGTGAGACACTGGAACAGGCTGCTGTGGATGCTCCATCACTGGATGTGTTCAAGACCAGGCTGGATGGGGCTCTGAGCAATCTGCTCTAGTGGGAGGTGTCTATGCCCATGGCAGGGGGGTTGGAACTAGATGATCTCTCTTTCAACCCAAGCTATTCCATGCTTCTGGGATTTGCATCTGTCAAGTGATTTGAGAGGCAATATGTTGAGAACTCCCCCACCAAGTCATGTCTTCGTTCCTGCCCTTGCAGCCCTTGACCTACCTGTGTCATTACAGACAATTAATGAACATTTGGGGGATCCATAGCTCCAGGATGAGTGTGGTTCTGTCCATTGTGTTCCACGTGGCACTGTTCTCCTGCCAGCAGAGAGGTCCCTGGGTTGGTGGGTGATATCCACTGGTGAGGTGTGCCCTGGATGACTGCTTCAAACACCACTTTGTACAATGTCCACTCCAAAGTGTATTCTTGGGAGCCAGTTTCATGACTGGCCTTGCTTGTAATTGCATATTTATTACAATCAGAATGGTTTCCATCTCTAAGAATGACATAATTTATCACTTGATACAGTTGTATTCCCTCCTGCTTTCTGAGAAATTTTTCTTTACATCCTGTTTTGTTCTTGAATCATAGAATCCTTTAGGTTGGAAGAGACCTTTAAGATCATCAAGTCCAACCATTAAGCCATTAGGGCCCTAAAGATGTCCAGTCCAAATATATATTTAATATATAAATGAAAATGAGAAGAACAGATGTATTTAATATTTTAGAATGACTGCTAAAACATAGCAAATAATCAACATTATAATAAAAAAGCAGCTAAATTCTTGCCTACCTTTTCATATTCTCTC
Organism: Merops nubicus; assembly: GCF_000691845.1. Classification (NCBI taxonomy): domain Eukaryota; kingdom Metazoa; phylum Chordata; class Aves; order Coraciiformes; family Meropidae; genus Merops; species Merops nubicus. The sequence goes on along the minus strand of NW_008619331.1, from coordinate 14,991 downwards.
TCCTTTCTAGACATTTTAATCTTAGATTGGTATCTGCTATTGGCTGGTGACTCAACCAAGGCATTGTACATGTTGAGAAGTTTGGATCCAGGCAGTTCCAGTTCTCTTTAAGAGCCAGATTCCATTTTTATTGAAGGGTATTAAGAATGTTGCTGTTGGTTTGATCAATTCAGTTCCATTTGGGGCTTTTCTCAAAAGATGCTGATGCATTTTCTTGGTAGCAGAGGGGAAGGTTTTTGAAATATTGCAGTTGTTGACAGGAAGGTGATCTCTTCCTAGCCATCCCACACATCAATAATTATTATCATTCAAGGAACACCAAATATTATGGTCCTTTTTTTTTCAGTGAGAGCATTTCCAGCACGTTATCAAAGACCTCTTCAACTAACATTTTCTCCTTTTTTTCCCCGTGTATATTGATTCTTTGTTAATGTTTCATCACCCAAAACCCAGCAGCATCTTTAAAATCACAACGCTTTGAGATTTCACAGGCAGTAGACCATAAATTTCTTAAATTTTTTGAGGGAAATCAACATAAAGGAGCTTTCTCATTACTTTTAGTTAAATGCCTCTCTGCTTGGCTTCGGCAAGTGAAGTGTAAAATACAAGTCTATAAATGCAGGGCTATAAATACATACTCCTAGAAAGTTCTGAGCCTGAGAACATCAAGCAGCAGGGGCCTTTTTATGTGGCTTCATGCAGTGCATCGAGTTCATTTACTCCTTGCATGGTTTGGCTCAGGTACATGTGTACTCCTACGATGCTGTCCCCCTGCCTGGTTTCCTGACCCATGGAGTTTCACAGCCTGGGTGAACAGACCCCCAAAAACACAGTTACATCTGGAACCAGACACTAAATGGGGGGGGGAAACTAAGAATTAGTTGGGTTTGCAGTGTTTGGCCATCCGTGGGATTTGGTATTGCCTTTGGCAGATCCTCTTATTTGAAAGCTCACTGAGTCAATATTAAGTCAAGATTTCAAGGAATCTGAAAATACCAAATTGTTTCTCACTCTCTCCCACTGTGGGCCAGGCTGATTTCAGAGAGCTCTGTCTCGTAGGTTCCTGGCAAATATTCCTGCTAAATTCTATCACATTTACATTCTCTAGAACCTTTTACCTCTCAAAAGTTTTACAGTTGATTTCCACGGGAGAAAGACATTTTTAGCAGCTGTCGTTGAAAACTAGGCTTTTAATCAGACTGAATTCCCTAGAATTCATCAATAACTACAAAAATCTTTGCAGTGGAGTACTGTAGATGGCTTTTTAAGATAGCAGCCCCATGAATGACCTAGTCCCACTGACTTTGGTGTTAAT
>NW_008619331.1:2540-13645 GCF_000691845.1 Merops nubicus | reverse complement strand
TGCACTTCACAAATACTGAAGTGGGATGAGGATGCTCAGATTTTAGGCACAAGTGTCAGCCAGTAGCACAGAAAAAAAGAAACAAAGCATTGCCCTCAGATGATGGTGATTTTTTTCTCCTCCTTCTGCCTCCAGGTCCTACTTAGACATGTATAAAGTGATCATATTTAGTTACCTCTTCTGGTTTGTGCTTACGATAATCTTCATAACGGGCACCACCAGGATCAGCATATTCTGCATGGGCTACTTGGTCGCCTGCTTTTATTTCCTTCTCTTTGGTGGAGATCTGTTGCTGAAGCCCATCAGGAGCATCCTACGTTACTGGGACTGGCTGATTGCCTACAATGTCTTTGTGATCACTATGAAGAACATCCTCTCAGTAAGTAGCTGCTGCCTCCAGCATTTTGGTTGCGTTGGAAGCGTGCACGGTGAGTTGAGCAGTCATGAAAAGCCTTTTCCAAGACCAGAGTCTTCTGCAAGTGCAAAGCAGGCTTTATTTTAACTCAGAAACTGCAAGTGTACCTCCAGGTGATGGCCATGCAGACACAAGAGGGGAAAATCTGCACCCTTGTATTCAGTTGGGCTCTGTGAGGGCTCAGAAGGTGTTTTAAAAGGTCCAGGTTCTGGTTTTCCTTGCCTAGTAAAGTCTCTCCTTAGAAGTCTTGTGGCAATCTCAGTGGAGTGAGAAATGAGTAAGAAGTGCAAGGTTAGTCACACTGTCAATAAATATTGCCCATTTAATTAAACCTTTTATTTGAAATGAGAATTTTCAAGCCCAGGATTAGATGCAGTTGTGGTGTGATGTAATTAGTGAAGCTGACTACAAAAATTACACGTTGCATTCCCATTTCCTTTAGAACTCACATGAAATTCAGGTGAGGACAGATATATGTGATACCTCCAGGACAAATTCTTCTGCAAAATATTGAAGTTTTTCTACACTGATTAACTCTTTAGAGTGCAGTGGCACTGATAGGTGATTGAGACAAACCAGTCATTTAAACCTTTTTGCAAGATAAATTTAGATTTATTCCTGGCAATTGCTTTTTAGCTTTGAACATTTTTCGTGCCGGGCAGACAAGAGCAGACATTTTTCTTTCTACATTTATACAAGTCACTGTACCAAAATAAAATTGATTTAGGGGTGGTTTGAATTTGCAAATGTTCTAACTGCTTACAGATGTGCTTCATTTGATGCTTGGGAATTCAGGGGAGCTACGAGTGTGTTAAACTTGTCCGGGTCTGTTTGCAAGATCGACGCAGTGATTTATCAAAGTGGCTTGGCTGTCACATTGCATCATTTCCTCTGCCAAAAACACAAACACAAACAAACCCCACATACCTCCTCTCTCACTGCTCGTCCAAAGAACAAATTCTTGCTGTTGAGGTGATGTGTGCCCCTGGTAAAGACACTTTTCTAATCTCTGATGTGATGGAATACAGCCGGCGGCAGTCGCAGTGTTCTCATGGGATGTAAAGAGGTGCTAGACTTTCCTCCTCTTTATTTTTATATATTCTTATATGAAACTCTTCTTTTCCTTTCCAGATAGGAGCGTGTGGCTACATTGAATCCTTAATTAAGAATAGTTGCTGGTTGATCCAGGCTTTTAGCCTGGCTTGCACAGTTAAAGGCTACCGTATTCGTAAGTACAGCTCACTTTGCCTCACAATTCTCTGTAAATAGAGAATCACCTTCAAAATCTTCTACCATATTGAAGTTGTGCCTCCTCTTGACATAATACCTTGTGAAAATGTCATAACTCTTAAGTTCAGGTGGTATAAGCTGGTTCTGTATTGACTAGCAAGGAAGACTGTTCATAGAATGAAAGGAGATAACATCTATCAACACCTCCATGCACATACAGAACCACAGAATGGTGGGGTTGGAAGGGACCTCTGGGGATCCTCTCATCCTGAAAAGTCTGGCCTGGTCCTCTTGACACTTGTCCTTTAAATATTGCTAAGCCTTGATGAGATCCCCTCTCAGTCTTCTTTCAGCTAAACAGCCCCAGGTTTCTCAGCCTTTCCTCATCAGAGAGATGCTTTAGTCCCATCAGCACCTCTGTAGTCTCTGCTGGACTGTCTCCAGTAGCTCCTTGTCTCTCTTGACCTGGGGAGCCCAGAACTGGACCCAGTACTCCAGATGTGACCTCACTAGGGCAGAGTAGAGGGGGAGGAGAACCTCCCTCAACCTACTGGCCACACTTTTCTTAGTGCACCCAGGACACCATTGGCCTTCTTGGCCACCAGGGTGCATGACTGGCTCATGGTGAACTTGTTGTCCAATCAGGACTCCTCCATACTTGAGGGTGTGTTTTCACTGGATGACTTGAGCTAAAACAGCTAAAAAGTGGGAATTTTTTGCAGGCATAGTGAGTTCAGGCAATTTTATTTTATTTTTCATGATTATTCTAACGGTTTTGGTTATAACAGGGAGGGAATGGATGGTGTATGTGAGTGCAGGTGAGGGAAGGGAGGAATGAAGTATGGAGAGCATGACACATCTCTCAGTGAACTGTTAGTTTGGGTCCACTTTTTCCTGTTACCTGATTTGTTTCCCCAGTGTTTTTTTGCTGAATGTGAAGAACTATTTCATTCTAGTCAAGTCTGCAGCAAAGTTCTGAATTCCTGTCTTCCTATCTGATCTGATAAGTGGGGAGCAGGGGAAAAGAAAGACACAGAGTCACAAGATAAGTGGTGCCCAGGAGTTCTTGTATTATCCAAAACATTTTGGTCAGCAACAACAACTTAGACACGGGTTTCTGACTCCCCAGGGGATGGGTCCAGGAGGCTTTGAAGCTCTTGGAGCTTGACCTTCCAGACTTACTAGACAGGCTTGCTTGATTGTTGAGCCAGAGTCTGTCCCTTGAGTCCTTCTACTCCCTTCTTTAGGGCAGCATAGGCCATTTAGTTTATAGTCTAGCTCCACAAAACCCAGTTTTAACTTTTTAATATCCCCAAGAGAGCTGTCTTTTAGAGAAGAAAGAAAGAAAGAAAGAGCCCAAGCCAAAATCTAGAGGTAGGAGGAGTGGGATTTCCTCTCTGCCTGTCTCCTCCTACCCCAAAGGAAGCAGTTTTGTGGTTTCAAATATTTTTTCTCTTATGCAATGGAAAGAAATATTGAACTGAGATGTGGAGAGGAAAACTAAAAACGCTAGGAGGTGGCAGTCAAAAAGTTGTTTTGACAAAAATAAACCACTTTCATCTCATGCTGACAGTGTTCTGAATAGAAAAATGAGATAAAAAAAGTCCAAAAAAAATTGGAACGTGCCATTTTAGAAAATGTTTGAAGGCAAACGTTTCAGGCTAACAAAAAAAGTGGTTTTTTCCCAGTCTTCATTTTCAAGTACTTATTAGGATAGAGTGGATTTGTTTGGAAAATGGTTCACTCTGGGTGAATTCTCAATTTTCATGGGCTATCACATTGTTACAAGCTTCCCAGTTTGCTGTAAAAGAAAATATGCTGTACTTCAAAGAAATGCACGTCAGGTTTTTTAAGAAAAACCTAATTAAATTACCTCAATTTGAGTAATTTTAAAGGTTAAGCTTATTTAATTGATTAAACATTATGAAAGAATACTTAATACCACAGTCCTTCTGCTGATGGTGTCTTTTTTTTCCAGCGACCAACAATCCAGACTGTAAACTGCCCAGTGGGGAGGCAGGAATCATTTGGGACAGCATATGTTTTGCTTTTCTGCTGCTGCAAAGAAGAGTCTTCATGAGTTACTACTTCCTGCACGTGGTTGCAGATATAAAAGCTTCTCAGATCCTAGCATCAAGGTAAAGTGAAGTTTTAAGACATGAAATGGAAAAAGCTCAAGGCTCCACATGGCTACGAGTGAGTGGGGACCCAAAGAGTCCTTTAACATTGGTTTAAACAATCCATGCTGAATTCATAGCTGCCAACCCTACTCTGACAAAGCACACCTGAGAAAACAAATTAACTGAGAAGCTGATAGAAATTAAACCATCTTTCCTACCAAACACCATCTGCTGCTCTCATAGCCCTTACTGGATGCTGTGAAAGTTGAGGTGTGTGGCAGCATTCTCTCAATGTAGAATCATTGAATGGGTTGGGTTGGAAGGGACCTTAAAGATCATCTAGTTCCAAGCCCATTGCCATGGGCAGGGACACCTCCCACTAGAGCAGGTTGCTTCACCCTCTTTGGGCCTGTTACTTGAACTTTCCCACAAGGATCTACTCTCAGCTATCACTCCCATCATTCTTCTATTGTTTTGGTTTTTTTTTTAGAAGGAAGATCAGGAATGAAATTCTGGTTTTAATTTCAGTAAGATTTCCAAGGAATTACTGTTGTCAGCATTGGATTAAATGTCTTGTGGCTTCTTTATTTTCTGCAGAAACATATGGGCGTTGATTTCTGTCTGTGTTTGAGGGCAAAATTGGGCTTTTATGACCTGAAAAGAAGTATTTTTTAACTTCCTCCTCTTCCACCTCCAGGGTTTACTTTAAAAAGTGGAGATGTTTAGCTGCCCAGACTGAATAAAATTCATCACTGTCAACAGGGCTCTTGAAAGATCTGTATGTCCCTCCCCTATAGCCTCTGTCAGACTTTGACTCTGGGGCAAATTTCACTGCTGAAGCCCAAGATTGGTAGATAGATAGTGCCTTTTTCTACCTTTATTTTGTACTCTGTGTTCACAGTGAAAAGGGCACAAAGCAAAATGGTGAGTATCAAAATGCCTCTTAAATTGGAAAGTCCAAGCATTGTGGCTTTTGTTGAGTTACTGAACCTACCTAGGCTCAAGTTCTCCAGCAGAAGAAGTGGAGACATGCTGGCCAGTATCAGGAGCTATGTAAAGATAAATGTATTAATGACCAGGAAGTGCCAAGATGCTACAGGAAGGAGAGAAATATAAATATAATACTGTAATTAATTTTTTTAGTGAGCTGCTCGTCTTGATAAAATCCAAGTTTTGAGTTTATGTGCCCAGCAGAGATCAGCTTTGCATTCAGACAGCATGGTCTGGGCCTGTCTTCTAGTTAAAATTAATACTGTGAAATGCAAATACCTTACCCAAATAAGATTAAATTGTGATTCAGACAATGGTGATGAGGATCCAGCCAAAGTTTTTGATTGTCTGTAAGAATTTAGGAGTTATCAAGTTGGTAAGGAGAACACATCCTTCTTTGTTGTACATTAACATAGTTTGGGACAACAGTGATGATCTAGACTGCATTCCTTTGAAAAAAAAGTAATTATGGTTATCCTGCATGTTGCATGGAAGAATAATTCATCTCACCAAAAATATGGTTGAAAAAATAATTAGAAGTGGACTACTGCAACTATAGCTGTTCTTACTGAATTTGTGACAAAAGAAAGTCTTGAAATCTAGAGAATAATTTTGGTTGGAAGAGACCTTTAAGATAAAGTCCAGCCATTGACCCAGTACTTCCAAGTCCACCACTAAACCATGTCCCTCAGCACCACATCTACATGGCTTTTCAACCCCTCCAGAGATGATGGCTCCACCACTGCCCTGGGCAGACTATTCCACTTCTTTGAGAGAGACTCTTCAAGAATCTCCAAGAGTTGATGAGTGAATGATGAAGAAAGGCCAAGACCTGTGATCTGAACATCCAGATCAATGAGTCAAAATGGAGTTAGAAGCCATCTTCTTTTGGCACACCAGAAGCTTGCTGAAGGATTTGTGTCATCAGATTGAGAGGACTGTAGTGTTCAGAGAGTAAAAGTGAAGCTGAAGCTCTGCTCATCATGGCCCTCAATAAAGCTGGACTTTGCTCACAACTTCCAGAGGGCTGAGGCAGAGGGACAAGGTGACTGTACTGCTGAAATGACTATAAAAAATAAATCCTGGAAGTATTCAAGACTTCCTAAGTTGGCCTTGATCTCACACATGTTCTTTCTTCTTGAGGTCTGGAATGTGAATTCCATAAACAGCTGCTAGAGGAACTTAAAGGCTGAGTAGACATCACAGCATTTGCCTCCAGATCTTGAAATGATTTGCTATAAGCAGATCAGTATTTTGGAGTTATTATTTCTTACATGCCTCACATTAGGGTTTTTTTGCTCTTGTTGTTGTTGGTTTTTTTATGGAGATGAGGTTGTGTCCAGAAGGACCACAGAGTTCTTTGTGATTAACTGGCATAAACTGAGAAACATTTCATGTTTCCTCTCCTTTTTTCCTTTCTCCTGCCCCAATTCTTCTGTAGGGGTGCTGAGCTGTTCCAGGCTACAATTGTCAAGGCTGTAAAGGCAAGAATTGAAGAGGAAAAAAAATCAATGGATCAGCTGAAAAGACAGTATGTATTTAATGTATTTTTATATATACACACACATACACATATGTGTACATCACTGTTGGTATTTTTCTAGCACCTTCTTTTCTAGAAATGCTCATTAGGTTTTGAAGTGTAGTTTAAAATTGCAAAAATTGGGCATTCAGAGATCTTAGGCATTCCAATAGGATGTCGTTTTAGAGTCATCTTTTCCAAAAAGACAACAGCTTGCAGAATCTAAACTTTCATTTAAACAGAGAACTGCATTTCTAGGACTAAAGGTTGTGAGGTTAACACAAAGAACCAGAGTGGAATGTGCTGACTTACCTGCTCCTCAGTGAGCCTGAAATTGTAGTGGGAACAGATGTTTCCTATAAATCAAGAGAGAAGATTTGAATGCTCCTGCTTATTCTGAAGGTCCTTCTAAACCTAAGGAATCTAATGATGACAGGTTCAGTTGATGAGTTTTGAACTGTTCCACACTTGAGTATCATAGCAACATGGCCATATGGTCTTCTCTTTAAGAGATGATCTCTATCCATGCCAATTTTTCTCTGTTAGAGGTCCAGCTCAGTTGAAGTTTGGGGTTACCCTATTTTGTGTAGTTAATGGTTAGAAAACAGGAAACTGTGGCACAGGAACTGGGTTAATAAAAACCAGAAATCAGGGAAGCTGTAGTGAAGAGCCACCTAAATAGCCTGAAATCACTGTGGGGTAAGGAAGCCAAGTCACATCCTGGCTCTGCTGCAGTGGATGACAATGTTCTCATGGACATGACCATTGCTATGATTTTGATCTGTATTCCTGGTAAAATTTCCTGGATGCCTGTTGTTCCTGTTTCATTTGTGGTTCCTCTAGTGTTGGAGTGCAAAATCTGTGTTTACCTTCACTGGAAACATTTGCATTCTGCTCCAGTGTCCTGGAGATCCTTTCTCTCCAGCTGATAAGCCACTCTGCTTTCTGTTGGGTGCAGACAGTATGCTGCTTTCAGAACTGCAAAAAAAGCTTCCAAAGCTCCTCCACCCCATGCATGAAAAGCCATCCTGCTTCCAAACCAGATGTCAAACCCCACTTCTGAGAGCTTCCTCCACACTTGCCTAGTTGAAGAAACACCAGAGTGCTGTGGAGAACATGCTCCCCAGCTGCATGCCTGGGCTCTCCCACCAGAGGATGTATGGGGTTGTTGTTGGTGCTGGTGTGTGCTTGAATCCATCTTATCTCAGCTGACAGGATGTGCCTGTCCTAGTAATCAATCTTCTCTGTTAATTCTGCAGAGTTTAAGGTCAAGGAGATCCTGCTGCTTTCAGTAGCACCAAAGTGAAGCTGTTTCTCCAAAACCCTCTAGTTTATACTTGCATGATGCCTGACCTCACAGAGGGTGCTTGTTTTGTTTCACTCAGTAATGTGCTTCAGCACTTCCTACAGTTTAGGCTGGTCAGGAGGAGAAGAACCATCAGCATGGCTGGAGGTTTTGGAGAAGCAAGTTGTCCTCACTGACCCAGCAGCAGTTGAAGGATTAGGAAAGAAATTCAATCATCTGCTTAATCCTAGCAACTAGCTGAGATGAAAGAGGTTTTTCCCTCTCTAGTGGGTGGCTCTTCTCTAATATATGTCCAGATTAATGCAAGTATTCAAGTGCATTTTAATCAATTAGTGAAATATTGTTTGCTTATAATTGAGTTGTATCAAAATAACAAATTTCTGTTGATTTAAACTGTGAAAATATAGAAGTCTTAAACAACTGGATTGTAGTAACTTCACAGGATTGCCAGGAGGAGAATTCAAGGCTTGGCTACACCTGGACAAGACTGAACCACTTCAAGCCTTCTGTTATTCCCAAATGAGAGCTCAAGGGGTGAAGGTGTAGGACACACAGTGCAGGAACAGCCACATCCCTGGTTCAGGGTGGCAAGTTTCAGGCAGACCACTGCATCAGGCATAAATTCTGTTTTCTCAGAGCTTTGTTGGCTGTGTTGTAGCTCCTAATAACAATATTTTGATTTTTTTAGATGATAATAAGAGAGCTGGGGAGGAGTAGGTAAAACAGGATAGCATGAGCAGTGAGTGAACATCTAGGCTTGACCTTTCCAGTCCCCTTCAGAGCCCTTTAGCTCCTGATGTTGAAGAGCAACACTAATGACAACGTGGAATGGGTGTTTTCTTTAGAAATGTTGGAGTATGTGTATGGATTGTTTTTCAGGGTGGGTCAAAAAAGGGTGAAGACACCAACTTAATAAAACTCTTCCTTTTCCTAGGATGGATCGCATCAAAGCCAGGCAGTGAAAGAGAGGATGCTGAGCATGACCCAGGAGTCCTCAGAGGGGCCAGAGATTCGGAATCCTTCTGAAGAAGATGATGAAGGTACCATTAGCTATTGTTATACCATAATTGCAGTTGAGTGCTAAGGACCTCATAGACCTAAGAGCTGGACAAGGGTAGTTCTTCAAAACCGTCAGCATCTAAAAAGGTTGTTAGCTGAGTATCAGTTTGGAGCTTGATTCAACCAATAAAATCTGGAATTTTTAGAGGTTTAGGGAAAATGGTTTGCTTGGAGGTTACTTTTGGTTAACTTCAGGCTGTTGGCAAAGAGCTGAATAGCAGCAGAGGTTTGTTGCAAGCAGAGTTGTTATCTATAAACCACAGTGTTACAAATACCATCCACGTTTTTCCAGCAATGTTTTATGGATGCTGTGAGGGTTTTTTCAGCTGTTGAAATGTTTGTATGCTTTTAAATGTTGTTTGAAACATGGGAACAGATAAAGTGATACCTATCTAGTGCCACATTTCCAGCACTGACTTGGGATCAACAGTTACTGGATTTAATTTTTTTTTTTTGGAGCCTGAAATGTAAAGGAATTTGAGAGGAGGGAAAATATTTTCTTCTGGAAATTACAGTCAACTGGGACTGTGTGTTTTCAAACACAAACCTGAACTTTTTAGCTGTTTTAGAGTAGAAACTGAAGTAGAGCTGTTTCAAGTGCTGCATAAACCAGAATATTTCTGCTTGGTGGTCATGACTGAGTGATTTTAATATTGAATGTATGCAGTAGATCTGACATCTGATGTGCTCGTGAAACTTTAGCTCTTTTGAGATAAATTAAAAATTATTAATCAGTGTAAGAAACATGTTTCTCATTTTGTAAAATTAATGTTTGGACATATTTTATTTTAGGAGAAGCAGACAAAGAGAAAGCCAAGGGCAAAAAAAAGCTGTGGTGGCGGCCTTGGGTTGATCATGCTTCCAGTAGGTTTTCTCAATCATCTTACAAATATGTGGATTTAACCCTTATATCCTTGACCAGAATGAAGGCATTCCCATGGCCTGTTTGTTTTATGCCTGATTTTATGGTTGTGACTTGATAGAAGGCTTTTTCTCCAACAAATGTCTTCTCCTTCCCATCTTCAAGGAGTGAGTTTAACCATGTTTTGAACTTCTGTGTGTTGGAAACGTAGTTTGCTCGTGATACTTTGGGCATTCTTAGGAAAAATATCAAATCAGATAAATAAATAGGAAAAATAATCTACTTTGGCCTCCAAAATCTCAACCTCCTCCTACAGCAAAGCACAATATAAACCAAGAAAACCGAGTAGACTGCAATCCCAATTCTCAGATATCCTTCTGTGTGATCTTTGCTGGAGGAAATCAGACATGAGCTATTTAATAACCTCTGAAGATTTAAAAAATATTCAAGTGTATAGCACTGATCAGAGTTCAATATGAACATCTACATTGTGCCTGGTCTTTTAGTTTTAAAGTTACTCCAAATAATACTTGAACCCACCTACATACTGCTTCACTTACCTTATATATTTATTTATACATCTCTTTATTACCTTATATTTATCATATCTATTTGCCAGCAGCCTTTAGCAGGATGTCATATGCTTATTTCTATCAAGTCACAAGGAAACTGTGCCTCTTTTTATTTATCTAAAGGGCACACTGCCACTTTAGAGAGACCTATCCCTTTTCAACAGTCTGGTGGAAGTAAACATCTTGCCCTGTAGTTTCTTTAAGAAGAATGATGACAAAATAGATTAAAACTATAACTTGTGTTGCAAGCTATGGTGATTTTGAAGGAATGGGATAAGGTCTCTTTTTTTTTATTCACCACTGGTTTTGTAATAACTGCTCAAAGAGAGACGTTGACTTTGGCTTTTACTCATTTCACCCTCATTATTTAATGTTCTTAGGTGGCAAATTACCTTCTGATAATTAAACAGTGAGCATTCTTGAAATTATTTGCTGCAATAATGCAAAACCTTGTGGGAAACATCACGGACCCTGATCCTGCCAACAGTGGTTGCCTGCCCTGGTGCTTGTGCCCACGCTCACTGAAACATGGCACTGGCAGTGGGTGTTCACAGGCACATAAACCAGACACAGACCCATATTCCCCATTTATCTGTTTTGAAAGGTGCTGTAGCTGCAGCATCTGGCTGCACGTGGCTGTTCATCCCCATAATTGTGTAATATGTCTATATCCAAGTTGCTCAGGCTTGAAGTTTGATGCCAATCCTGATGTTTAATTTCCTTTTTTTATTATTATTTTTCTCCTACTTGTTATAAGTTTATTGGACAGCATGATACCTCATTTTCTCTATCCTAGGAATTAAAACACCATCATGAGTCTGAGTCCAAGTAGAACAGATTGGAAACATCAGGGAGGGTGTCCTTGCTGACCCACAGTCACACTCTCCCTTGCAGGGAGCTGTGGCTCCTCTTGTGCTTGTGGATTACTTGTGGAGCCCCATAAAGACCAGCAGGAGTCAGGGCCACATGCTTTGAGGTCCTCAGCTTCTCCTGGGGTTGTGCCTGATGTGGTGCAAGAGATGGTGCTCA
>NW_008619331.1:0-2509 GCF_000691845.1 Merops nubicus | reverse complement strand
TCCCTCTGGGCACCAGCAGATGATGAGGTTAGGATGACTTCTCCTCCATGGCTCAACCTCCTGCCTCCTCCATCTCCTCCCTCAAAGAAAGCCTGCAAGTCCCTTTTTTGAGGAGGAGCAAGTCACCTTTTGCAGGAGGAAAAGGGCTGCCCAAGTCCAGTCTGGCCATGAATTCTCTTCCTAGTAAAATTTGCTTTCTTTAGGACTCCCTGTAGGTGACTGTTTTGATGAGGTGATTCCATTTGGATGTGGGCAAGAATGCATTATTGCTATTCAATCATACCTCCCTCTTTAGTCATAAAAGAGACACAACTGCTCCATTACAGGGTCCCCTCAGATACAATTTAACCTAAAAATTTTGAAGGCTGATCGTTGTAGGTTTGTTTTCTGCCAGCTCAGCCATTCCAAGTGCTGCTCTGAGCCTGTGAGAGGTTTCTCCTAGATCTCAGACCTCACCCTGCTCATCTTCTGGGTGGACAATTACTGCTGACTACCAGATGCTTTTTGATGAAAAAGAACTGCAGACTGCTGGCTCTTAAAATGCATTAATCTCTTTAATGTGTTTTAAATGGGCATTCTTAGAAGGCCCTGTACCAAATAATCAATTTGCTTGATCCAAGAAGTTTCCAAACTTTCTTTTCACCTTGGTTCAGCAATTAGAACTGCTGACGTGGACTCTCTGTCCCTCTGCAGGGTGTTCATTGATGTTAAAAATCCTAACGAGGCACATGAGGCACAGAATTCCCTCTCTGAGGGGATTTTAGATACAGAAGTTCAATAGAGTTGTGGGAAATTTCACAGTGTGCACACCCTGAGGTTCCTCCTGTAGTTATTTGTGATCCTCTGTGCACAGAGGATCTGTGTAGGGTTCAAGGTATGATTGAATTAAAGCAATTGTCACTTTTCCAGAAACCTATAATGAGGGTTAAATAGAATTTTCTAATTATGTACTGCTCCATAGATCCAGATTGTGTGACCTTTCATCTAGGTAACTGTTCCTGTACCTATTTCAGCTCAAGTGTGGAAATTAATTACCAGTTTTCACTGCTGACTGTAGTGCTGTGATTTTGATTTTTCTCTTGCTCATTACCTTATTTTTCATTTCTTTTGTTTCCCTTCTTCCTTCATGTAGGCCTGTTGCCATCTGAGAAATAAAAACATTGCTTCTGTTCAAGGATATAAGGCCTAGCTTATTCACTGTGCATCTTCACTGTCTCCAAAGTTTCAGAATCCTTCTGAATCCATGGGCAAAAAAAAAAACCCTGAAACTCATTTGTGATCACATTAATAGAATCCAAGTGATCTGTTTTAAACAAACCAAGGTTTTCCATTACCTCATCCAAGCTTAAATGGTTAAAGAAAGCATTAATACCATCCCATTCCATAGTTTAAAGGATGCCTCAGCATTTTAAAGAGAATTTCTGTATGTTTTGTCCAGTGGTACTGTTGATGTAAATCTATTTACTTAACCTGCTGGGCTTTTTTTACTCCCTCAAATAACCAATTAATTTACACTCAACTGCCATTTTTTTTCTAAAAAAGAAGTAACCTAGAAACCTGATATATTTAAAGCTTTTTCTTTACATTTTCTTCTCACAGTGATGTTTTCCTTTGTCCTTGTATAATTCTCATTCATGCCCAAAGTATCTCAGACTAACATCAAATAAATTGCCTGAGACGCTTTAATCTCTTGCTTCTTCTCTGTTTTCACCTCTCCTCCTTATGAATTTTTAAATGACTGACTGGCTGTTTCATAGGTCTTGGGGCAGTAGAGGATAGAACTTTTCAGAAAAATAAGAAAATATTTTGTTTCACTTAGTGGTCAGAAGTGGAAATTATTATTTGTTTGAGACGGATAGTGAAGAGGAAGAGGAAGAGGAGAAAAAAGAAGAGGAAGAGCCCCGAAAAAAATCTGCATTTCAGGTACTTTATGGTAATTTGCTTTCTAACTGACATTTGGAATAAAAAAATAAAGTAGGCTTCTCATAACACAGGCACGTGTTAAAGCAACCAGTGCCTCTAAAGTAGACATGAAAAGTGTTGGAAATGGAATGTCTTGCCAATTTAAAATGCAAGTTTGTTTTAAGCATTGCCAAATTCCCACAGGAACTGTGGTGAAATCATTTCTTCATTCAGCTATGCCCGAGGAAAACAAAAATACATAGAGAAAGGTTAGGAATCTGAGCTTTATTTTTTAATTCATTGCAATAAAAGCAAGTGAGGGAGCTGACTTTGCCTCTGGCGCTGCTATACAATGCTCCAGTTGGGGTTTTTTTTGGTTTGAGTAAGGTTATCTTTCAATGAAGAAATAATCCCCCAAAATCAGTGATTTTTCATGGAAAACAATATATACTTTTTAAATTTTTTTGTGATTATTATTGATGATAGTGGACCAGAGAAATATGGGCTATAAAGAGCTTAACAGTTAAAATTACAAAGGGAGACCACATCATTTTCTCTCCTTTCTTTTTCAGGATAATATTAATTTATTATTATTATTATTATTATT
>NW_008619330.1:1429-1685 GCF_000691845.1 Merops nubicus | reverse complement strand
CCTTTGTTTGTTTCAACATTTTTGCTAAACAAAATCATCTGTATACAGTATGAAGACAACCTTAACGCCAATCCAAAGGGGACTGCCTCAGACTTTATTTAGCATATACCTGTATTCCAGATCCTACATTAGGAATGTGTTGGAAGTACTTTGCCAACTAGATCAAACATTAATATTTTCCTCTTGGGTACAGTTAAGACAATTGTAGTGCCTTTGTAGTGTAAGAAGTTCAAAGGGTTTATGTAAATAATAGACA
>NW_008619330.1:542-919 GCF_000691845.1 Merops nubicus | reverse complement strand
AGAAATCATATTCAGTGATTTTCCTGCCATTGAAGGCTTCCTCTGAAGGCAGGCTTGGGTAGCAGGCACGTTTCGGTCTATGGTTTTGGCTTATCTGCATTTCAGTATTTTCCTCTAGAATTAGAAATTTCACTCCAATGTAACTAGGAAAATTAAAAAAAAAACAAAACAAACTTATTGCTTAAGGCAGCATCGTCCTCCATCTTTCAAAGTGTGCTGTTGTCAATTTGTTTGAGGCAAAAGGGCAACTTTGTGTGTGACGTTCATATTGCAAAATCCCACTCTGTATCCTTGCAGCCTGGAAGGCCAACCGTATCCTGGGGTGATCATCAAGAGAGGTGTGGCCAGCAGATCAAGGGAGGGGCTTCTCCCCCTGG
>NW_008619330.1:0-274 GCF_000691845.1 Merops nubicus | reverse complement strand
AGCGACTTCTCCCAAGAGTGTCCAGTGACAGGACAAGGGGAAATGGTTTTGAACTGAAGGAGAGTAGGTTTAGACTGGATCTTAGGAAGTTCTTCAGCATGAGGGTGGCGAGACTGTGGAATAGATTGCCCAGAGAGGTTGTGGATGCTCCCTCCCTGGAGGTGTTTAAGGCCAGGTTGGATGAGGCCCTGAGCAACCTGGTCTAGTTGAGAGGCATCCTTGCCCTTGGCAGGGAGGTTGGATTAGCTGACCTCTAGGGTCCCTTCCAACCTAA
>NW_008619329.1:8462-8784 GCF_000691845.1 Merops nubicus | reverse complement strand
ACACCCCTTCTTCCCCACCCACAGCCCCACGGGCACCCCTTTTTCCCCACCAACACCACCACACACACCTTTCCTTCCCCACGGACACCTCTTCTCCCCCATCAACACCTCTTCATCCCCACAGACAGCCCCACGGACACCCCTCCTTCCACACCAGCTCCTCCATGCACACACCCCCTTCCTCACCAGCACCCCACAGACACCGCTTCTTCCCCAGGGACCCCCACACCACCACCCACTCCTTCCCCATGGACACCTCCAAATCCATGGACCCCCACACCACCACCCACTCCTTCCCCATGGACACCTCCACCACCACGAC
>NW_008619329.1:7092-8414 GCF_000691845.1 Merops nubicus | reverse complement strand
CCACCCACTCCTTCCCCATGGACACCTTCTCCAAATCCATGGACCCCTGCATGGACACTTGCTCCTTCTGCCACAGACACCTCCTCCCTTCCTCATGGCCAACTCTTCCCCCCACCTCAACCCCACCAGCACCCTCAGCTTCCCCCACGGACACCCACAGGGACACCAACAAACCCTGACACCCAAACTCCCCCCAACAGCCCCACAGGTCCACCCTGACCATGCTCCTCAGGCCAGCCCACCCTGACCTGCTGCCCACGGGCTCAGACTTGCCCCAACTTGCCCCAGGACCTGCTGTGGGAGCCCCACCACCGTGTCCAGGAGAACATATCTGGGGGTCTCCACCCAGGGTTGTCAGAGGGGGTACATCCATCTGGGATTTGGGAAGGATGGACACCTCGCCCAGGCTGGAGCGTACTCGTGCCAGGAATTCCCAGCCCTGCTCACACACAACCATGCCAGCTTGAACCTCCTCAAAACACCAAGTTTCCACTGAAAATTCTCTCTGGGGTATGGAAATGGACAGAAATTCCCAGACCAGAGTCTCCAGGGCAATAAACAGGGAGCAAAAATCCCCCGTGGCTTAATAACCCAGCACGAGAGGTCCCCACGTGTGCAGTGATCTGTCCGTGTCCCAAAATCCTGCCTTAAATCAGGGATTTGGGCTGTTGAAACTTGCTTCTCACTGCCCCAGCAGTGAAATCCGCCTCATCATAAATAAGCATCTCAATATTTTGGAGCATTTCAAAGCAAATGGAAATCCTGGGAATGCATGGGCAGGATTATCCCGCTCGAGGAAGCACCCTGGTGATGGCTACGGGGAGGAGATGCCTTCAGGAGACAAAAGACTCCCTCAAGTTTGCCTTTAAACCCCTTTTTTTGTTGTTGTTGTTGTTGGTTTTCTTTTTTTCCCCCTGCCATTTAGCATCCTGTCCTCCACATCAGCTTCAAAATAAGTGGATAAATACAGCTGCTGGTTTATTGCTCCTTATCCAAACAGGCAGCCCTGCTCCTGCTGCCGTGTCACTCCCTGCCTAATTGAAATCACACGTTCAAAGCTGGGCAAGTGCCGAAGCTTCTCCAAAAAAAAAAACCAAAATAAAACAAGAAAAAAAAAACACCTGAAAGAAGCTGGCACAGAGAGGAAAAGAAAATCCACAGGGATTCAGCTTCTGGCGTTGCTTGCACAGAGGTCGTGTGGATTAGAACAGGGGTGGTGTTAGAGGAGGTTTGGGTTTAGATTTGTACAATCATTCAGGTTGGAAAAGATCTTGAAGATCATCAAGTCCAACCATCAACCCAACACTCCCATGGCCACTAAA
>NW_008619329.1:5041-7025 GCF_000691845.1 Merops nubicus | reverse complement strand
TCCAGCACCTCCCTGGGCAGCCTGGGCCACTCCTCACCACTCTGCCAGGAGAGAAATTCTGCCTAAAATCCAACCTCAACCTCCCCTGGGTCAACTTCAGCCCATTGCCTCTCATCCTATCGCTGGTTCCTTGGGAGAAGAATTGTTTCAATTAAATCCTGTTCAGTCTCTCCCTGATTTTTTCCCCCTTGGAATCAGTCGTGGGATTATCCCATGGAGAGGGACGTGGGAGATGCTGTGAAAGGAGCAGGGTTGGGGGGTGGCAGTTGGGGTGGGCAGAGCAGGAGGGTTACAGCAGAGGATGGATGGATGGATGGATGGATGGATGGATGGATGGATGGATGGATGGATAGCGAGCCAGAGAGACAACCAAGCACCAAAACCAGCATCTGACTTTTCCCCTCGGCTTCTCTGGGAACTCACTGCCTAGTGGCTCGCCCTGTCCCCATTAGTGCTGTGTGCTCAGCTAATGCATTTCCCTCGGAAAGCTGGAGATTTTCACTCGCTGGTAATGACTTGGGAAATGTAGCACCCAGGAGCCAGGAGGAGAGGGGGGGGCTCGGGGCCGGGGACCCCCCGGCCTGCCCCTGCCCACACCACCCAGCTCCCACCCGAGGGGCTTTTCGCAGGAGCTGGGTAGGGCAGATGAAAGGATGGACCTTGAGCCTCTTCTTTTTCTTTTTTTAGCTGTGGGGTTGTTTTTTCCAAATTTTATCCCAGTTTTGCTTTTCAAGAGGGTGGAAAACCTAAAGGGAAGGGGGGATTTCTTAAGAAGGGGGTAAAAAAAAAAAATCCCAACAACAAAACAACAACAAAAAGAGCCCCCAGCCCTTTGTAAACATCCCCCCTGAGCAAAGGGAAGGAGGAGAAAAGCATTTCCTGATAACTCCATTAAAGAATGAGGCTGCATTAACATTCCAAGTACCTCGACAAGAGATGAAAGTGGGGAACTTGAGTTCAGCCTCTCCTTGCTCCAGATGTTATTATGGGCTCCCTGAAAGGTTTTTTTTCTTTTTCTTTCTTTTTTTTGGCCGAGAGACAAAGATGTTGCCTACTTCAAACGGGGCTAATTGATGCTAATGACTATCAGATAGAGGGGGGGCCCTTATTCCCCCCTGCAAAGGGGAAAAGAGAGAGGGAATTTTACAATCCCCCCATAGAAAACTCCCCACTCTTCAAACCACTGCTCGGGGGATTTTTCTTTCTCTCTGGCTGCTGCTTTCTCTCCTCCTCCACTCCCCCCCCCTACACCTCCTCAGCTCCATCTCTTCTGTCCCCCTTCTTCGGGGCACCCCGCAGCTCTCACTTGTTTGCCCATGAGAAATTTCACACCTCGCCTCTGGCAGTGGCTCCGTTTCCAGCCCTCTCCCTGCAGAAAAAAACCCTCAGAGGGTGCAAGAAGTGGCGGAAATTTCCCCAAACCCGCAGCGAGCACATGCAAAAACCTGACACGGGGACCTGCTGCATCTGTAATCCGGGGTGTGAGCCCCTCTGCAGGTGGGAAAACATCCCCTCCACCCCAGGGCATCCTTTCGGTCACGTCCCAGGGGGAGAAGATGGGTCCCGGGGCTCCTGTTCCTGATTAGACTGGCATGTGCTGGTGCTCATTAGGGTAACTAGCCCAGCACCGCCAGGCTGAGGAGTCTGAAGTCATGAGCTCGTGGGGTTTATTCTTAAAAAAAGTCAAAATTGGGTTGAAAATGAGTTGCTGAACCCTAACTTCACCTCTGAGCCTTGTGTCAGATTTGTGCAGCCGTTGCTCCTGTGATAATAATAACTAATGGTCATTGGCTGGAGCGTGGCCAGAGAAGGGCAACGGAGCTGCTGGGGAAGGGTCTAGAGCCCAAGTGTGGGGAGGAGCAGCTGAGGGAGCTGGGGGTGCTGAGCCTGGAGCAAAGGAGGCTCAGGGGAGACCTTCTGGCTCTGCACAGCTCCTGACAGGAGCCTGGAGCCAGGGGGGGGTCGGGCTCTGCTCCCAAGGGCC
>NW_008619329.1:787-4937 GCF_000691845.1 Merops nubicus | reverse complement strand
GGCAGTGGTGGAGTCTCCATCCCTGGAGGGGTTTCCAAGCCATGGAGATGTGGTGCTGAGGGACACGGGTTAGTGGTGCCCTGGCAGTGCTGGGGGAGTGGTTGGACTTGATGATCTGAAAAGTCTTTTCCAACCTAAACAATTCTGATTCTATGATTTGTAAATAAAAATAATAATAGAGAAGCATCAGGGATCATCCCTAAATCCCATGGAGCTGATTTGTCCCTTCCCACTGAACCCTGTAGGGAGAGGGGAACAGGGCTTCATCTTCCCTATGAAAAGAGGAGCACGGGGTTTTCTCCCTGGAGGATAACTGCCCCTTCATCATAAAGCCTAGAGAAGAGAAATTCCTCAGAGTGACAATCATTCCTGTGCCTGCTCCCTGCCCTGGGAGCAGCCAGCAGTGCCAGGGTGCCACCCTGCCTTGGCTGGCTCACCTCCAGCGAGGTGCTGGGGGGCTGCAGAAGCTCCAGAACCCCAGCACTCCTCTCTGCAGCAGGATCCAGCCACAGTTCACGGGGTCTTCTGGTCCCTCAGCACCTCCTGGGGTCCCATGAACAGACCCAGGCTGGGGTGAGGCCAGGAGGGGTGGCAGGACACTGGCTGTGAGGGTGTTACAGAGCACTGGGAGCCCTGGCTGCTGGTGACCCGAGCGTGGCCAGCCCCACATGTCCCCCTGTGAGAGCCCAGCACGGGGATGGACACCAGCTCCAGGGAGATGCTCCTTCTGAGGAGATGCTCCTTCACTGTGAGGCTGCTGAGCCCCTGTCCCAGGCTGCCCAGAGAGGTGGTCACTGCCCCATCTCTGGCACCATCCCAGGGGAGGTTGGATGGAACTCTGAGCACCCTGCTCTAGTTGGGGATGTCCCTGCTCCCTGCAGAGCAGTTGGATGAGAGGACCCTTAAGGTCCCTTCCCACCCAACCCACTCTGTGATTCTGTGGTTACTTTTCCCCTGAGCATTGCCCAGTTTGGTCCAGTGCCCAAGCACTGGCAAAAGCCCGTGTGCAATTAGCAGCGTGGGATGGGCACAGGGACTTCAGAACATCCCAGTGTCCTCCAAGAATGTCATCCCAGACCCTGGCCTGCAGAGGAGACCACCCCAATCCTCTCATCCCTCTCACCTTCTTCAAGCCCTTATTGTGTCAAAGCTCTCAAGAGGTTCATGCAATGGAAAGCTGAAAGCAGGAGGAGGGCAGAGGGCAGCAGCCTTCTCTGCCCCCAGCCCCAGACAGCCAATACACACCCCAGCCCTCCTCCAGACACTGGGCCCGGCTGCATTGTCAGGTTAATTTGGGATAATGGCTTGCAAAGCACCTCAGCCCCATCCAGGTCTCATTAGCACCTGATAATATCAAGCATCCTGAGGAACTCTGGCTCTTCCCCCTCCTCCCCAGGGCACAGAGCCCTGCACCCAGGGCAGGCAAAGGTGTTCCTGGGGTTGGGGACAGAACCTGCTCCTCTTCTACTCCAGGGTCAAGCTTATGGGGCAAAGCCCCTCTCCCCCCATGGCTTCAGGGCCTTCCTGCCATTTAGCACCCAGGCTGATATTTCCAGGAAAGGTCTGAATGAAGCTGCAAGGAGGCTCAGCGGGGCTGGATTCTGCCCCAGGGATGTGGGGAGATGTCCCTGAGCCAAGCAGGGGCTTGTTCCTCAGGGTCACACCCCTCAGTGTTCTGTCTGGCCTCCTATCTCAGCCACGTGTGAAATGAGGGAGTGGGACCTGCTGCATCCCACCACCCTCACCCCCTCTGGGTGCTGGGGTCCTGTCTGCAAGGACCAACAGCCGTTGGAATAATCTCCTCAGGGGAGTGGTGGAGTCCCCAGCATTGGACATTTTTAAGGGGCAGCTGGACAGGGTGCTGGGCCAGCTTGTCTATGCTCTGCTTCTGCCAGGGGAGGTTGGACCAGATCACACAATCCCAGCATGGTGGGGCTGGAAGGGACCTCTGGAGATCATCTCCTCCAACCCCTGCTCCAGCAGCTCACCCCCAGCAGGGTGCCCAGGATGGCATCTAGCTGAAGTTTGAAAGCCTCCAGAGAAGGAGTCTCTGAGCAGCTTGGTCCAGATGATCCTTGAGGTCTCTTCCAACCTGGGATTCTATGATTCGATGATTCAAATACAGCAGGGGTTGAATCCATGGGTTGAATCCACCATGATGAAGCTTCACCCAACTGACAGCACAGAGTGACCCCCCCAAAAATAAACCAGCACCCTTCCTGAAGGCCTCCGTGGTTCTCCCATCAAGCTCAGACCACGTTCACAGGGATTGCCACTGGAGGTATGAAGGGCATCCCAAAAGCATAGATTTGAAATTAATTGGGAATTTTTAACAAACTAAGCAGTGAGGCAGCCCTGGAAGAGAGGAGTGCACCCTCAGCCTGCTGCTCCCTTCAATTATCTTCTTTTTCTTCCACATTGCTCCCTCCTAATGAGGAGACTAATGACCAAAGGATGGTTCATAAGTGGTTCCCAGACTCTCCTTGCCCAGGGCAAACACCTTCCACAATAGGATCACAAATTGTAGGGAGAAGCCCCGGCTGATCACATCAGAAACGGTGCAGGGATTTATCTCTCTGCCTTAACAATAACAGTATGTCCTTAATCGCCACTCCAAAGGGACAACTAGCAGGGGATCTGCCCGGCCTCATCATTAAAAGCTGGCAGCATCTTTGCTACCGCTGCCCCTTTGTTCATCTTAATTCCCCTCCATCTTATTAAATCAATAGAGGTGGAGGAGGGAAGGATGGGGCAGAGCCAGGGTCGGATCCAGCTCGGCTCTGGGCAGGGGTGCTGAGTGGGAGAGGGATCAGCCCTGGCCTGGGTGAGCTCAAATGGAGCTGATCCCACCCCTGCCCCAGGCTGCTGGGGAAACTGAGGCAGGAGAGCAGCCCGGGCAAAGTCCCACGAGGTTGTTTCAGCAGAGCTGGGGAGCAGTTTGAGCCCGCGGCCGGTCCCCCACCTCCCGCCGAGCTCCCCGGCAGGATTTAATCATTTCATCAGCTTTTCAAACCAAAATCACAGCCTGGCAGAGGGCGCCTGGTGCCAAGGCCCCCCCGGTGCCAGCCCAGCCCACCCCTGCCAGGGTGCTGGGGCCACAAACCATTTGCAGAGGGGCAGAAGGTGCCGTTTGCAGCAGGTTTTCCCCCTTTCTCCTAACACTGAGCTGGTTTCAGGCAGGTCCTGTGGCTGGGGGCCGAGCTGGAGAGAGATTCCCCCCCAGCCTTTCCACTTTGGAGACTGGGATGGGAGGTGAGGAGGGAACAGGGGAGCTGGTGGGTGAGCCCCAGGAGCTTCTGAAGAGCTGATGTGCCCCAGACCAGGGCTGATGGTGATGCCAGCCCCTCCTGGCACAGCCCTGTGCAGGATTTGGCCATGGCTCTGCTGCCTCTCCCTCCATGCGTGGTCCTGCTCCACAGCCACGTGTATCTCTTCCAGGATGGACACCTTTTGAACCCGGGCTCTTTAAACCCTGAGATTTTGGCCACCCCAACGCCCACCCCATAGGGAGGGTGTCCTCAATCACCCCGTTTCCCTGCTGCACCCCCTTTCACCCGAATTTTTGTGCATCCAGGAGCTACTCCCCAGCTGAAATTTGAATGCAGAGAATCGCTGCCTTTGCTCTGTGGCTGAGAGGGGCAACGTTGGGGCAAATTCACCCCAGGAAGGGTGGGAAGAGGAGACATCGTGGGGCTCCCCCCCCTCCCTGTTGCCAGTGGTGTCTCTTTTGATTTCCACTCCAGCCAGGCAGCGTGGAGCCCTCAGAAGCTGCCCAGCAGCCTGGGAAAACTTATTTGATGTTTCAATCGGGAAGGAAAGGGGAGGGAGAAGCAGGGGAAACACTCCCTGAGCGTTTAACAAGATTACACGACCAGACGGAGCCTGGAAACGCGCGGGGCCGACCCTCGGGCTTTGCCTTGAACCTCCACCACCAGCAGCTCCCCCTCCCCAGCTCCCCAGCCTGTCCTCATGGGTTAATCCCATTTAACCGACCCCCCTCCCCAAAAAGAGAGCGCCGGGGGTGAGGAGAAGGGGGCTGCCAGCTTGGGGAAGGGGTGGAAAAGGTGCCTGGGGTCACGGGGATCCAGGGGCTGGAGGGGTCCTGCTGCTCCAGCGTCCAAATTCCCACTCCTGCCAAGCTCTAAACCCC
>NW_008619329.1:0-719 GCF_000691845.1 Merops nubicus | reverse complement strand
AGGAATAATCCCCTCAGGAAGGAGATCCAGGAGGGGGACACGGAGGGGCTGCTCCTGGTTATCCCTTCTTCTGCCTCTCCATCCATCCCCCAGCCCGTCCTGTTCCCCTCACCAGCCCTTTGCACCCTGCACTCGTCCCAAATTCATCCCAGTCCATCTTCTCCACCCTGATACAGCCACTCCCAGCTCACAAGTGACCTCTCCTCCTGCTCCTTAGCTAGGGAGTGAGGGGGGAGTGAGCTGGGGGGCTCAGCACTGCATCTTCAGCAGATAACCCTGATCCTCTCCATAATTCTCCTTAATTCCCACTCCCTTGTCCTTCTCTCTCACCAAAGCCAGCAGACAGGTGAAGTCCCAGCGTTTTAGGGGGTGCCATGGGACAGGCAGGGTTGGGAAGGGACTGGTGGGGTTTTGGGGGTGCCTGTGGGGTTGGGGTGAGGACACCCAGCTCTTGTTCTGGCTTTCCTGGGGGATGAGGGGAGCCAGGGCTCTGTGCCAGGCAGGTTCATCCAGCCCATGACCTTTGCCAAGCCCTTGGAGCATCTCAGAATCCCATGGTGGGGGTTGGAAGGGAACCTCTGGAGATCACCAACCTCCCTCCCAAATCAGGGTCACCCAGAGCATCTCTCTCCCTTCCATTCCAAGTGGCTGGGTTTGATCCCAATCCACGGGCTCTGGTTGAGCTGCCAGGAGTTGGGCTGAGCTGCAAGACCTCCTCA
>NW_008619328.1:17517-17844 GCF_000691845.1 Merops nubicus | reverse complement strand
AGCAGTGGCTTTTCTCCTAGTGCCCCAGCAGCAGGTACCTCGATAGCCAGCACCCCGATGGCCAGGGCTCCCGCCAGGTACACGTAGGTCTCGAAGGAGTTCATGATCACAGTGTAGCAGCCCTAGGAAGGACAGAAGGTGGTGAGACACAGTCGAGCAGCTCATCACGTTGCCCTCACATCCCAGCCCTCTCTAGTATAGAATCACAGAATCATGGAGTGGTTTGGGCTGTGAGGGACCTTTCAAGGTCATCTGGTCCAACCCCCCTGCAGGGAGCAGGGACATCTGCAGCTAGAGCAGGTTGCTCAGAGCCCCCGCCAAGCTCCC
>NW_008619328.1:5415-17267 GCF_000691845.1 Merops nubicus | reverse complement strand
ACGCCGGTGAGACAGGCCTCCCTGTCCACAAAGAGCCCCTCCCGGCCCCCCAGCTCCCGCTGGCAGCACGCCTCGGGAGGGGCCCTCTCCAGAGGGGAGTGGGGAAGCTGAGGGACAGCCTCAAAATCCTCTGGTCCGTTGACTCCGCAGCAGGCAAACTGGGGAGAGGCAGAGAGGGAGAAGGGAACACGGGGGTGACACCTTGCCCTGAAAGCAGGCAGGAGAAAACTACCCGGGCACTCTTCTTGCAGGGACCAAAGCTTGAGTTAAAGCAGAGCCAAAACAACTGTGCTTTCCAAACACGTGGGCTCTGCCTGTACCTTGGAGCTTCTGTTTCATCAAAGCCTTTTTATGAAGTCCCACTGTTCCCTGCCACCCTGTGGACTCCAGGGGACCCCCCTGGGAATATTGCCAGCAAGGGCACAGGGCTCTGCAGCACACCCAGAATGACTGCCCCGAGATCACCCGCAAGGAGCCCCAGCAACTGCAGCACCCCCCTTCAGGATTCAGCTCAGGTCCTTTTTAACAATTCAAGTCACACCCTGACTCTGGCTCCTTTCAGGCAGCAAAAGGAGATGTCTTTATTCAAGCCCTGGGTCAGCATGAAGGGCAGCAATCACCTTTTTCTTTGAGGATGAAAACTGACTCTTCACCTGCAGAGCTGCCACCCTGATCCCCCCTCCTGGGGACAGACACGGGGGTGTACAGAGCCCCAGCTCCACACACACACACACACACACACAGAGCTCCCTGCAGCAGCTAACAGCTCCAGCCCCAGTGACAGCCACTCCAAAACCTGTCTGAGGGGGGCTGGAACCACCAAGTGAGCTCAGAGTCAGCTGAACATCCACCACGAGACGTCCTCCTGCGTCATCTGCCACTCACCAGCTCGCTTCACAAGAGACAACAACGAGTTGTCAGCACCCTGTTTGAGCTGCTCTTGGGTGGGAACAGTTCCCAAGCAGTCTGCAAGGTGACAGCTCCAGGGGAAATGCAGTGACATGCACTTGCAGACAGCTCCACAGCTCAGTCACACCATCCGTTTGGTTGGATGAGACCTTTGAGATCATGGAGTCCAACCATTCCCCAGCACTGCCAGGTCCCCACTGCCCCGTGTCCCTCACCCCACATCTCCACGGCTTGGAAACCCCTCCAGGGGTGGGGACCCCACCACTGCCCTGGGCAGCTCTGGCACAGAAGACATGTCTCTTCAGATCCAACCTCAACCTCCCCTGGGGCAACTTGAGGCCCTTTCCTCTTGTCCTGTCGCTTGTCCCTTGGGAGCAGAGCCCGACCCCCCCCGGGCTCCAGGCTCCTGTCAGGAGCTGTGCAGAGCCAGAAGGTCTCCCCTGAGCCTCCTTTGCTCCAGGCTCAGCACCCCCAGCTCCCTCAGCTGCTCCTCCCCACACTTGGGCTCTAGACTCTTCCCCAGCTTCGTTGCCCTTCTCTGGCCACACTCCAACCCCTCAAGGTCCTTCTTGGAGTGAGGGGCCCAAAGCAGAACCCAGGATCCAAGGTGTGGCTTCACCAGTACCCAGTCCAGGGGGACAATCCCTGCTCCTGCTGCCCACCCTATTTCTGGGCTCCCTGCCCCCGCTGTTGGAAAGCTGGGGGTGCCATGGGGTCACTTACTGTGATCATAACGGAGTTCCAGGTGGAAGAGAAGACATCTGTGTCGTTGTTCCTCAGGTAATGCTTCTTCAGCTCCTTGGTGAAAAACTCCCTGGTCAGCTGAAACACAGAGACAGGGGCAGACATGAAGGCCACAGCCACCACCCTGCCCGGCCCTTCCCCAAGCTCCCCCCGAGTGCTGGGGGCTCCTGGCTCAGCTGGGGATTGCTCTTCTCTTTTTTTGCAGACCTCAGAGGAGCAACATGGGGAAAGCCTCTGGCTGAGCCACAATTACAGCCCAGCTCAAAGGTACCTGTTGAATAAAACTTGCTCATTAAAAATCAGGGATTGAATGATATCTAAAACTGTAATATAAAGTTTACACTTAAAGGCTGGTTGTTTTGTTACCTTTTCAGTGCTATTTGAATGTGTTTCATAAGTCAAAACAGGACTAAAGCAGATCTCAGAAAGTTCTTCAAATGCACACCAAACAGAAGGTTAACTTACTGTGCTTCATCAGCCCAAGCACCACTTTCCCCTCACTTCCCATTTTAAACCTGGTAACCTCCTACTGATGACAGGGCAACTGCTGAGATGTGTTAGAAAGCAGAAGGAAGCCCTAACACACAACTTTCTGGGAAAGAAAAGGAAGTGAAAAACTTAGAATGAGCATGAAATGTTCAAGTCAACTTGGAAATTGGAAAAAAAGGTGTTTTCCCTGACACAGCTTTAGATTATTGAAACTCATGTGCAGAAAGGAAGGAGAAATTCCTGGTTGTGTTTCCAGTGTTTAGCTAGTTCAAACCTTATTCCATTTGTTTATATGGTTCACCTTAGGAAATTCATTCACTCCTGTTTACATTTACCATAAAATTGAAAACCTGAATGGACATTTTGGCTCAGTCTTCTCCAAAGAAGTTAAGACACCTTGAAATTACATTGAACTTCAGATCACTCTCTGGAGGACAAGTAAATACACAGACTTAATAGTCTTGTTAAACTCAACACTCCAATTCACTCTTGCTGCCTCCCTAACCCTTCAGGATGAAAAGTTTAAGGAATTCCCTTGTCAGGTTCCCAACAGGTCTTGACTTGTGTGGTCCCTTCCCCAAAACACCCTGTGATTTGGGACCCACACAGGCACCACCTCCCTGCTGCTGGGAAGGGGGCTGGACTTGGCTGCTCCGGCACCCCTCTAGTGCTGCCTGTTGCAGGGTGAGGAATTCAGCTGCCTGAAAAAGGCTTTTTTCCCCTTTTTTCCTGCTGCTGACACAGCATGGAGATGCAGGAACACACACAGCTGCGAGCTGGTGGCAGGCTCTGGGTCTGCAGTGTGACATATCA
Organism: Merops nubicus; assembly: GCF_000691845.1. NCBI lineage: Eukaryota > Metazoa > Chordata > Aves > Coraciiformes > Meropidae > Merops > Merops nubicus. The sequence continues at coordinate 14,312 of NW_008619328.1, read as the reverse complement.
CACCTGCACGTGCAGAGGGACCAGCTGGGTGGCTGGGCACAAAACCCTCTGTCTCCTCTGTAACCCTGCTCAGCAGCTCAGGAGGACACCAAGGCTGTAGTGAGTCCTTACGAGACCCCCAAACAAACACCACTGACTTTTTTCTTCCCAAATCCAGACTAAGGCCAAATTTAGTGACTACATCAACACTGGGTCAAACTTGCTGGCTAAGACTCGAATGATGCAGGCAGCTCAATCCACCACCTTTTAACTAGATAAGCCACTACATTTCCTTTTTTTCTTTTGTGGGACAGCTATTAACCCATTTCTCTGCTTTTGAACACTAAACCACCAGGGGACACAGCACCTTCCCTCGGGCATCTGCCACACTTAGGGAGGGCCAGGTTAGGAGATGCTGAAGCCTGTCCTCAGTGTTCCCCTTCCCTTCTCCTCCTCCAGGCAGCCTCCTGCCCTGCAGACTCAGCAGCACTTTTTTTTTGGCTGCTTCTCTTGTTTCTGAAGCACGAACTTTGAAACTGCTGTTGCTGTTGGTAATGATCCCCACCGACTGCCTCTGGCAGGGCCTGAAAGGAAAGGGGAATGGAAATATCAAGTGAGACCTCGATTCTGACAGCAGCGACCCCAGAGGAAACTGTTCCCAGTTTGTGTGTGATTTTTACGAGACCTGGCCTGAAACAAAGCCTGGTGCTGGAGGGGAAGCCTGCCAGGGAAAGAACAGATTCCATCTTGTTGCTCTTAAACGGTTTGTCCCGAGCAGCTGAAGTTTGGGAAAATGTAAAAAATAGTAACTCTTAAAAGAAAAAATCACCAGCAGAAGCATCTTTGTCCCTTTAAGAAAGTGCTGCCAAAGGAGGATCCAGGCACTACGTCCTGCCAAGGTGGCCACAGTGCCCCTCTCACAGAAGCCCATCAGAGCACGGGAGGCAGGAGCTACCCAGAAGGGAGCAGGTAGCAGAGGACCCACTAACAGACCCACGTGTTCACACGTGCTCCTGCCAACACGGCCGTGTCAGCCACAGCCATGAGGAACAAAGAGCCATCCAGCTGTGGCTTTGTCCAGCTGTTCTGGGGGGAGCACCCCTGGCACACAACACACACACCTCTCAGGGAATGAAGTGGGACTGGCCCCAAAACCAGCCTGGCAGGGATTCCTGCAGCTGCACGAAGGGCATTTAGGCCAAAGGGGCATTTCTGCACCACTCCGGCCTGCCCACTGCCCAGGGAGGTCCCAGTCTCCTCACACAGCTCCTGAATGCTCTGCAGGGAGCTGGTCTCGTGCTGCCTGCCTGGAAAAGGGGACACACTCCTGTCCAGCTCACCTGCCTGGGGCACCCCCACGTTCCTGACAGGACAGTGCTTGTGCCATAGGGACAGTCACCAGTGCTGCTCCTCCCACGTCCAGTGACATCCACCCCAGAGACCTGCAGCTGCTCAGCTGAGGGATGGCTGGTTCATGTGCTTCAGTTATTGCCTTGTCTGGGGAAACAGAGGCACTGGGAACCAAAGCAACCTGTCCACAGGCTAAAACTCCAACATCCTGACTCCGTTCAGCGCCCTGCCACGGGGCTCAGCTCTTCCTCCTCAATCCCACCTGCTCACTAAGGAAAAGGGTGAGATATCCCTCCAGGGACTTTCCCAGCCAGACCTCTGCAGGGCTCATGAAGAGAACTTCCTGCACTCAAGCCAAATGGCTCCTTCATTGAATCACAGGGTAGCTTAGGGTGGAAAAGAGCCTGAAGATCACAGATTTCAAACACATCAGTGTCTATTGTTCACACAAGATGTTATTTTATGGTGCTGTTTTCTAGAGGAAAAAGGGTTCTCTACCCTCCCAAAGGTCTTTTACAAAGGAAGAGAAACCCTGGTACTCCCACAGCTGATTAACACCAGCCTTCCTCTTCAGAGCCTGCTTTGAAGCTGTCCTTTGGGAGTGCAACTGCCCTTGCAGCTCACAGTAGCTCAGCACTGCAAACAGCACCCCCACTCACCCCCCAGCACACTCTGCTTTGCCAGCTCACCCTCTCATCTCCAATCTCAGCAGAAAACATCTCTTTTCTCCCTTATTTTTATCTCTTAATTTCTTTCACTCCCTCAGCTATTAATAATTTAACCCTGCTGAGTGCTGGAGAGCTAGTTTGGATGTGAAGCAGCACAGAAGGGAAAGCTGCACTGAACATTATCTGGAAAGCCAACAGATAGAGCCCAGCTTCTGTTGTCCCATTTTATGAGCCCAGGGAGGCAGCAGCCATATGAACTGCTGCAATGACCATCACAGCAACCCGTTTGGTAAGCTTCCAAGAAATTTAAGTTGCCTCCATGTGTATTTACCACCACACGCCTTCCAAGTAAGTTGTTTTGCAGGCAAGAGAAGAGCAGAAATGCATCTGACCCTAAATTGCTACTGTGAAGAATTCTTGCCAACGTGGGGTCACTGGAGGACCACCTCTGTCCCCGTGGACATCCTGCCCAGCCATCCAGACTCACCCTAGCCCAAAGAAGACAGCAAAATTAGCCACAAGAACTTGCCAAGCCAGAGGAGCTACCACCAAAATATATAGCAACAGCAAAACAAGGGCTGGGCTGTTTGGCTGGTCTTTTGTTTTTTGTTTTTTTGGTTTTTTTTAAGAAGAAACCTGAGGAGAGAACAAACCACACAAATCTGCAGGCTGAGATTAACTGCTGCACAAAGCCACCTCCAGCTCTGCTGGGATCTGACGTTCTTCATTCCTTCCCAGGAACACAGAATCCCTCCCTGTCAGTCACTCTGACAGAGTGGGAAGCTGGTGATACAAACAAGGAGACAAGCTCAAGACAGGCAGAAGTTTGTTCCCTTTCAAGTTTTATCTTGCAAAACACCAGCAGATGCCACGAAGTCTAGAATAACCACCGTGACCTTATCTTGCAAGACAACATCTCCTCACTTGTCCCACGGCTCCCACACCAGACCCCCCTTGCTGCAGCCCACTCAGGGAGCAGGAGCTCTTCCCACGAGGGCATGGGCTGGGACACTGTCAGTGCCCTTCTCCACGGCCTTCAGGTCTGAGGCAAAGACTTAGAAAGCCTTTAGAGGGGAAATAATATCCTCTTGCTACCATCTGATGGCACAAACAGCAGGTTGTCCCACTCTGAGCTGCCTCAGTCTTGACTCTCTGCTTAGCAAAATGTTTTTACATGAACAAAATGCAAAGTATACCCTGGCTCAAGAAAATCCCTGGGGCACGGGGTCCTTCTATGCTCCTGCCATCATCAGTGCAGGGAACTTGCTGCGTGTTCCCTTCCTCCTGGCAGAGGCCAAACAAACAAGCTGAACACTGGCAGTGACTAGTGACCACCTCTGCTGGCCTGTTCTTCCCCAGCCCTCACTCAGAGTCACAAGTCAAAGACAGGCTGTGCTGAGAAATATGGACCCAGTGCAGTCAGGCTCTTCTCAGCACACGTGGGAGCATGAAAAAAATGGAATCATAGAATGATTTCAGTTGGAGGAGATGTTTGAGATTGAGTCCACCAATCCCCCAGCCCTGCCAGGTCCCCACTGCCCCGTGTCCCTCACCCCACATCTCCACAGCCTGGAAACCCCTCCAGGGGTGGGGACTCCACCACTGCCCGGGGCAGCCTGGCCCAGCCCTGGACAATTTTTCTGTTCCTCGGGTCCAGCCTAAGCCTCTCCTGGCACAACTTGAAGCCATTTCCTCAAAACGTACAAGCCTTTGTTGTTAGGGAAATGGATGAGACTGCTCTCACTGAGAGCCTAGGTACAGCTCACTGCTAGAGCAGGGGAGGGAGGATGGCTGGACAACATGCCCAGCAGCAGAGCAGGGAAAGGCTGCACCATGTGAAGCTGTGGAGACAAGGACCAGAAAGTTGTAAGCAGGACAATATGCAAGAGATCCATTGATGGGACTCCAAATGAGACTTGCTGAGGGCAGGGCAGGAGGCAGACCTTACAGGCAGCACTCACGAGAACATGAGCATTCAGGCAGGAGCAGGATGAGAAGAGCACAAGAGAGTTTCTGCACTGCAGAGCAAGCAGTGGCTCTGCTGGCAAAGCAGGAGGTTCCCCCATGAATATTAAACACGTGCTGGACTGAAAAAAGAAACGAGTTGCTTTTAACCTTTGCGTGACTTGACTCTAGAGCTTCCCTCTGAGGGAACGTGCAGCTGGTTTGGCTGCAAACGACCCAGGAAGATTCTGAAAAGGTCAGGATTTGAAGTGCCCCCCCGGCGTGCCGCTCCTGTGCCCACAAAGCACCCCCCTGCAGGTGCCAGGCTCGCTGCCCCTCGCTGCAGGAGCCACCAGGCAGCTTTGCTGGGGTCTGAACCAAAGAGCTGCTCCACAGGCACCCCAGCCCCACGGAACCCCCTGCTCCAGCGGGGTGCAAGCCCACTGGGGTTCAGAGCTCACCCACCACCAGTCACTTACGTTTTCTCTGAAGATAAAGGCCAGGATTGCAGCTGAAAGCTCCGCCAGGAAGATCAACAAAATAAACATGAAGAACTGCAAGAGAGAAGATGAAAAAATAAATAAATGTATTGTTAGGTGTGTGCAATAGGCAGCAGGAACTCGGGGTTTTGGTAGTTACCAAAGAGGTGGAAAAAAAAAACTGAGGAAGCTTTTTTTTAACCTTGACCATTAAAAAACCTGTGAAACAATAACCTGGAGCAGAAACAACCCCTCTCTGACCACATCCAAGACTCAGAAGCTTGTGACAGTTTTGCCTGGCCCTAATGGGTCCAACCTTCATCCCAACATCTCCCTGACCACTAGACCATAGCCTCAAGTGCTCCATCTACTTGTTTTTTGATCATACTCCAGGGACGATGACCCCAGCACCTAAATTCAAGGCTCCCAATAACTAGCCCACAGACTCCAAGATGACTTTACAAGACTGGGTACATGTTTAGAAATTAATTCAGACTTTGGCCCCACGTGAGAAGAATAGGAGTGAATGAAGAACTCTAAGAACCCATCACATGGAGGGTGATAAACACGTGGGATGTTACCAGTGAAGGTGGTGGAAGCAACAAGTAGAAATGGACACAAGAGAAGTAGGGATGGTGTTTTTTTTGGTGTGAGAAGGTTGTTGAAGGTCTTTCTGAGACAGAAGGCAGGCAGACGGGGCCAGAAGTGCTCCTGTGATCCCCAAGCCATGATTTATGAAGACGTGTCTGCAACGCTGCGCGCCGCCGTGGCGAGAGAACTCAAACTACCTGCTGGGCATGGGCACATGTTGGCCTGGGGTCAGTTTTCAGAGCTGCCATTGTGCCCCCTGGAACAGTGCTCACACCACCCTGGCCCATCTGTCTTCCTCCCTCTGCAGTGGAAACAAAAGACACGGAGCCTGGGCTGCAGTGGCAGAACCACACGAGCCGGACGAGTGGGGTCTTCAGCTGCAAACAGAATCCTGCTGCTTGCTTTGCTGAACTAGTTAACTCTGTATAATTTATTCTTAGTGCTGGAGTTTTCTTCGTGGCCTCTTTCTTCTCCTGCTCAGAGACTGTTTTGTTTTTCATTTCACCACAGGAGGGCAAAGAACAAGTGATGAGAGTGAACGATGCTTTGCAAATTCCCATCACCATCCATCGAGGGATCTTAGCACAGTCACTAAGAGGTCCAAGGTGGTGATCAAGTGATTAATCCCCTCACCCTGCTAATTGCATTTCATTTACTGATTACTGGGAGACACGTTCCCCCAAGCTCAGCACAGGCCTGTGCAGAAGTGGAAGCAGCCATTCCCAGGCTATCTGTGACAAGCTTCTTTAGTGTTCCCAGGCTGATGGACACGTCGGCTGTGCTGGCTGCAGTACAGGTCAGTAATGGGTGCTGTAGGAGAAACACCAGCAGCCTCCAGGGCTGAGGAGAAAGAGAAGATGGGACATCAGTATTTCAGATCTTGCTCTCATTTTAAGGAGAGTCAAAATCTACTTACTACTGTTTTGCCTCCCAAATCAAACTGGTTACAGATACACCAGGGCACTAACCAGCCAAGGGGTCGTTGCACAGGACACATCCAAACTGGTACTTGAGACCCAACACCTGAACGTGAGTCCCCCCACACCCAAGGTGAACATCCTGAGGAGCAGGGGCTCTTGTGTTGGTCCAAAGTCCTGCTTCAGCTCCTGCTGACAGTCACGGGTTTCTCAGAAGTTTCCCCAGATCAGTGTCTCCTGCTCCTTTTTCACAGCTCATCTACTGTTCCAGTTTCAGTGAGGCTGTTCCAAAAAACTGCCTTAGGCCACAGGATCCACATTTTCACACCAAGAACCTTCAGGGGCTGCTGCACCTCTCGTACAGCAGTGCCACGTGGGGTGTCTGCACTCCAAACCACCCCCAGCAGGGCCTGCTCTCAGGGAGAAGCTGTGCTCAGTCCTGTGGAGCAGTGCTGGACGCTCAGCAGCACTTGGTGCTCTCGTTTCACGGCGTTCTGCTGCACTCACAGGGGCTCTGGGACAACCCACAAGTTATTCAGTGCTTGACTGGCAGGCCAAAGTTTGTTGCTCTTCGTGAGCCAAGTCTAAAGCTGGGAAATCCAGAAACATTTGACAGCCTTGTGCTTAATGCAACATGCAAGGTCCCATGGTGATGATTTTTTACCAGAACACAAGCAGCATAATGAAAACCAAAAGTCCTTGCAAACACAGGAGCCAGGATCTAGAGAACAAGCATTCATGCATCTGTCTTGTCCCTTCTACCTCCTGTTTACATGTGGACTAAAAGCCTCAGCTATACATTATGCATCACACTGAAATCTCACTCAAGCAGCTCTCTGGCTCATCAATTCTTTAACGGCTTGGTAAGTGGCCTTGATTTGATCTAGCACCTTCTCCCCAGGTAGCACCCCCAAGCCCAGCTCGCTGTTTGGCAGGCTCTTCCCAGTCTCTCCAGCATACACTCATGGAGGGTTTGCCTCCTCAATGCCTAAAACTTCCTCCCATCTGAATTCTGGTTTCACAGGTGGTTCATGCATTTTAGCATCAGCTCGTGTGCTCCCCCCAAAAAGGCAGAAAGAAACACCAGCACATCAGCATCAGCACCTCAGCACCAGCACAGACCCTTCCACGAGTGCTTTGCTGCTGTGGGACATCAGATGCAGCTCATTTCACAGAGCTGACTTGGATACCAGGAGCCAGAGAAGACCTCATCCAAGTAGAACACCAGATTCCTCACCCAGCAATTACTTCTAGACTATCTCCTTATCTAGGGCACTAATTCCAGCCGCTACATTTCTCACAAACTAGGTATAAAATAAAATAATAATAAAAGTAAATAAAGCAAAAGGGCTCAGACCTATTTCTAGGAGTCAGAAAAGTCATAACCACAGAACTGAGTGCATGGGAGCATCACAACACCACCAGGAGGAGCATTCAAACCCTGATGTTAAGCCAGGACACAGCATGGCCCTGAGCTCCCTTCCCTTCCTCCAGCCAGGGCTCCCATCTGTATGCAGCAGACACACTCCCCAGTGAAAACATTCCTCTCCCATTGACTTGCAATCAATACTTCTCACCCAACACAACTTTTAAGTTCTTAATCTGACAGGGACAAGCTTTAACATAACCTTGGGTTCATTGGGCCTTCTCCTTTGAATTTTATTAGGTCCCTCTGGGCAGATCTCCATGACTTCACAGATGATAGATTCAGTTTCTGATTTACTCCTGAGGTGAGGCACTAGAATTCAAACTCACGGTGGCTTCCAGAGAAGGGCTCTCATTTGCACATCATGAATAAAAGGGGTGGGTGAGCCAAGGGCCAGAGAGACTTAAATCTCAGTGAAGTCACGTTCATCTCTAGGAAAACACAGGCTTGCATGCAAGGAAGAGGACTCTCCAGCTCTGCTGAAGGTTAGAGACCAGCCCCTTCTGTCCAAGTTACAACCACAACAAAACACTGTAAGACCAAGACTGAAAAACAAACCAACAAAAACCCCAAAGCCCCAACGGGCCCAGAGTGAGAAACAAAAGGTCACATTTGACACAAGTGACAAGTAAAACTAAAAATCTTTGTCTTTAAATACACAACTGGTGGTGACTTCCAGTAAGAGGCAATGGCTGGAAACCCCAGTGTCAGAACTTCTGGCAGAGGTCAGAAGTGACTTATCTTAGAGGCTGAAACCACAGGACTTGACCACATGGCTGAAATCCAGCCCCAACATTCAAGGGGAGATTTCCCAGAAGATGACAAATGTGGCTCCTTTTTGGAGCAGAGCAGGCTGCAGGAGGGGTGAATCCACAAGTGGAGCAGCAGGGATTGATCTGATGGTCAAGAGAGGATCACTTCTGGTCAAGGTAAACAATAACCTACACAACCAAGCAGCACCATTTTGTAACACAGCTTAACGAGGTCAGAATGTGTTCCCAGGCTCCACAGCCACTGGGCTCCAATCTTGAAAAGCAAACTCTCTGCATTTCAAGCTGTGTGTCTAAGCATCATCAGCCTATTTGTTATCTAAGGGAATAACAGCTACAACAGCAGCCCCCCCTTGGTGTGCTTATCCCAGCACAGCCAGCTGGTCACCGACAGAGGGGCAGCAGGAGGCACTTACCAGCAGCAGGAGGCACTTGTTCTCTCGGGCAGCCCCGCAGCAGCCCAGGAAGCCCAGCAGGAAGAGCATGGCCCCCATGGCCAGCAGCACGTAGGCCCCCGTGAAGAGCAGGGGGTTGGCGGCCACGATCTCCCGAAATCCGGTGGGATCCACCATGACCCAGATCCCAACTCCCAGCAGGCACGCTCCTCCCAAGGATCAGGGCACGGGGAGAGGAGAGGAGAGGGGGTCAGGGCAGAGTAAAGCAGCTGCTGCACAGCTCCTGGCCTCACTGCTGTCCCCTGCCCGAGCTGCTCGCCTGGAGAACTCGTGTTTCTCCACGGCAGGTGCTCCCTGCTGGGCAGGTGACTGCTCACA
>NW_008619328.1:0-5389 GCF_000691845.1 Merops nubicus | reverse complement strand
AGGAAAAGCACCTTTCCCCCCAACACATCACACTGCCCAGTGCTTAGCTGAACCACCCCTGGCAGCCTCCTGCCAAGGATGAGAGCACGGGCTGACCGAGAGGGACTCTACAGGTGGCAGGAAAACAACTGTGTCTCCTAGGGCAAAACCTCAGCAGGGCAACCAGGAGGACCAGAAAACCATTTCTTCTGCCACTCAAGGACAGAGCACGTGCAGCACTGGTTACAGCTCTCCCTCTGGTCTCCCTTGCCAGGGAGGGGAGTGACTCAGGACATCAGGAGCACCACGCTGGCTCCCAGGATGTCTGGCTGTCTTGGGATGCTGCAGACCCCTCGGTGACTGGTAGTGCAAAGCTGAGGGCATGCTCTGCACTGGGGCAACTGGGCCACACTTCAGCCCACCCTCCTGGGGAGCAGCAGGCTGCTGCAAGCAGGGGGACTCGGGAGGGAAAGGTGATTTTAAATACTTACAAATATAAAGAAGTTGAAAAGAAACATCAGGTACTTCATGCAGCTCAGACAGTCTCCCTCCATGGTCTTCAGGCTCCTCGATCTGATTCTTCCTGCAAAACACCAGCACATCCTTAGGACTCTCACTGCTCAGTGGAGTGACACGATCCAATCTCTGGTTTTATTTCCCCTGAGATCCTGTGGCACTCATTACACAGGAGAGCTCATTTCTACCTGAGCAGGGCAACACAGCACAGGCTGCTAAGAGGTGAGGATGACTGCTAGGTCCCTCTGCATTCGTCCAGGTCTAAAGGCACCATCTGACCTCTCAGCCAGCACTTAAAGCTGCTCCACGTCAGAGCCCGAGCACTTCAGCGTGTACCAGACCTATTATCAACCACCTAGTGCAGACAGGCACTAGAGCTCTGCACTGGGGGAGTGAAGACCTAAGGCTGTTCACAAACGATGCCAGCAACATGCAAATGATGTTACCTCCAGATAACACCATCATGAGGCCACTTGTGCCAGCTGCTGCCTCACCACTTAGCTGCAGGTACCCACGTCCCCGGTGACGAGCTGCAGGGAGGAACCAGCGGCTGTGAAAGGACAACCCTGACCCACGGGGCTGCTTCCTCCTTCCACATTCCTTTCTAAGCCACACACACACACAGAGGGTGAATCTGGTGAGTTCCTCCTCCTACAGCCCGAAGCACAGCAGATAAAAACTGAAGGCATACGTCTTCATCTGCTTGTTAAAAACATCTTCTCCCCTCTCCTCCTGGCGCCAAGCTTGTGACAGATGAAGTTCTCCTCTGTGGGAGACATTTACTGCTAAGCAAACAGCAGCAGCCAGAGCTGCAGAAGACAGTGGCTGACAGATGCTTTCCCTGGCTGGTCCCATCACAGACCTGTGAGACATGTTTGGTTTTCTCTGGAACGCAGCTATAAACGTTCAGCCTTTTCTCAGGCAGCTTGTTCTACACGTCTCCCCCCAACAGGAATTTTATCTTGTCAGATGATGGGGAGGCTAAAGCCCCCAGCAGCAGAGCCAGGGAATGGCAGCCCAGCAGCTGTGATCCGTTTGGAATCCAGACTAGCTTTCCAAGGCAAGGCATTTTTTTGTTCTCCAGCCACCACTTATTTCCTCCCTTCTGAGATTTGCTTGTTCTCGCCTTGCAGCCACCTTGAACTTCAGATATCTAAAGGCAGCTGCTCAACCACACCCTCAAAACCAGCTTCCAAACGTCTCTTTGCTACCACTGACATTCCCCTCTACCCACACATCACACTGGATGGAAATCACTTGGATTGCTCCTTTACCTTGGATGTGAATCAGTAAAAACCCAGGTTGGACAGGACCCTGGGATGTCCTTGAGCACAAACACCCACTGCCTCCAACCTCAGCCAGTTCCAAAGTTTGATCCAACTTCAAAGGTGGAGCAGGTTGCTCAGAGTCACAGGAGTTCAGTTCTGAGTATCTCCAAGGCCTGAGATTCCCCAGCCTCCCAGGGCACCCCTTCCAGTGTCTGACCACCCTCCTTGTGAAAAGATTTTCCAAAGCAGCAGGCCAGGGTGTGTCCAAGTTACCTCTGTCCCACCCTCAGGCAAACTCCTTGCTCAGTCATGTCACTTCTATCACATGGTCCATGTAAATACCTTTCGGCCATCAACCTGCAGGAAGACCCCATCCACTGAGCTGGTCCCCTGCAGCACCTCCTGCCAGTGATCAACCAACCAGCCTGAGGAGCACATGGTGCTAACTCACACCTACTTCCACCTTCATGCACACTGCAACCAAGCAAGAGCAGAAGACCTGTTTGAAGCTTTCCAACACCACCACCAGTCAAGTTTTAAAGGAATTAGAACAAGGGAACCACTCTCTCTCAAGGCAACACTTCCATCTGCATCAATTTCTAGACACTGTCCCAGCTGGAACGTCACTAGGAATGCCCTGGAGGCTCAAAGCTGCCCCAGTGGTGAAGGACCACCACAACCTGGCACTGCTCCATTGCCTCCTCTCCCCAGCAGCATGGCAGCCCACCCTTTGGCTTGCAGGTGTGGGGACCTGGCTCAGCAGACATGCTTTGCTTCACAGAGGACCCCCTCCCAACAGGACTTCTGTGTTGACTCTCTGCAAGCAGGATCCAGCTCACTGAAACCCAAGTGGCTGGGCCTGCCAAGGGATGTCTCTGCTGGGTGATGCCTTCCAGAAAACCCTCTCAGAGTATTATGTCCACGCAGTCTGCTCCTCTAGACAGAGCAGTGAGAGGGGCAGTTTAACTAGGAGAGGGAAGGGGGTGCCCTGCTGCAGCACACCTCACCAGTGGGATGGCATGCAGAAGGAAAAGGCCTGAAGCAAGACTCACCTTCACAAATCCTGGGGCTTGAGGCACGGTGTCTGTTCTAGCCTTTAATTGTTCCTGTGTCCCATGTATCTCCTTCTAGCCAAGCTTGTCCTGTAGGAAAAAATAATATGCAATTACTGCAGAAGTCAATAAAATGCAATCATTTTAAACACACAATTTATTAAAACACACCATCCTGATGAATATGCTCCGTCTAATTGCCACCTTAATTTAGTGTACATTAGCACTAATGAAGAGCTTTTAATACCCAGTGAGGGATCCAGCTCCTGAGAATCCTTTAACAACCTTTGGGGTGTTTTCAATGCCCACAGGCCACAGGTAAATGTACAGTCCCACCAGGCACACACCTCCTACCACAACAGGACTAGTTGGATACCAGCTGCACCTTCAATAGTTTATAGGAGGGTTAGACAAACTCTCATCTGCTGTGACTTTACAGCCCATTTAGCAGGAAAATGGGAAAGGCAGAGGAAGGGAGATGGAATGCACCTTTGGGAAGCCCAGCCCAGCCATGAGGTGGAGGCAAGGGCCCGAGACGCCAGGCGCTGTCCCAGGATACTACAGACAGCTCTGTCCCAGGCTCCTCCAGCCAGCTCCCTGCCCACCTGAGACAACTGCTTCCTCTCCCTCTGCCTCCTCCTCACTGCCTGGGAAGCAGCAATGGAGAGGAACAGCAAAGTCACCCCACAGACAGATCCCAGAGCCACAGAATCCCAGTTTGGTGGGGCTGGAAGGGGCCTCTGGAGATCACCTCGTCCAACCCCCCTGCTCCAGCAGGGTCACCACAGCAGGGTGCTCAGGGTGGTGTCCAGGTGGGTTTGGAATCTCTCCAGAGGAGACTCCACATGTTTCCCACAAACATTTGTGAACATGCCTTTGAAAAGTGCCTCCCATTCAGGCTTCTGTGAGCACAAGCCTGTAATTTCTTGTCAGCTTTCAAGGTGGCTGGAAAGATTACAGTATAAGACATAAAATGAATATTCATAGACCTTTTGTTCTGCATTAATCCCTCACATTTAATGTCCTTGCCCTGCCTCTGTGGACCTGCACCTCTGAAGGATGAGCAGGGATGTTTTCCCTTTGGAAATCTGGAGGCTACAAATATCTACAGCCAATTGAGCTGTCTCAGCTGCAATGCTCTGAAGGCATCTGCTGAGCAGTGCCCAAACTGTCCCACCTGCTGTGTACCAAGCCCAGCTTAGCCACCAGCCTGCAGGCTCAGAGGGTGCTGTGGGACCAGCTGGGAGAGGGTTGCAGCAGGCTCAGGGACTGGTGGAGAGAGGCCTGGAGAGTCTACAGCCAAGGCAAGAGACTGTCCCTGCCTCACAGTGGAGAGCTCCTCTTTGAGAGCCAGAGCCCAGTGCCCACCATCACCTTTTTATCCCTTCCCTTTGTATGCGTGGACACTTCACCCTGTTCTACATGTGCAATGGAGAGATGCTTCCTTCAGCTGTCCTTCCTTCCTGGGAGAGCTGCTGCCAGGAGAAGATGGCTCCCACCTGAAATCAGAGCTGACACTGTGCCATCTAAACCTGTCATTAGGAGGGTAACCAGAACTACAGGATCCCTGCCCCTGCTGTGTGCACAGTCACAGCCCTGTGAGCCCTCGAAGGTCTGTGTGGTAGAGGAATGGTGTTCTGTCATTCCTATTAAGTCACAACATTTTAAAGACACTACAGCACCACGGAGGGGAAGATCCCCAAGGGTTCAGTGGGCACCAGTGGGTGCTGCAGCAGAGGGGAGGGAGGGAGTGGCTGCTGCCAGGCAAGAGCAAACTCCAGCTCACTGGAGACAGCCCCAAGGGGAGGGAGCCCCTGCCAAGGAGATGTCTTTGGGTAATAGCTTCAGTGCTGTCATTAGGGAGAACTGCAGGGAGTGCAGACCCACCGTGGCTGGAGTGAGCTGATGCCTTTCCCTGAGCCCCTAGGGAAACACAGGGGAAGTGGAGCACAGGCTGAGGCTCCTTCCATGGGGCTGGAGAGCCAGAGCAAAGAGGGAAGGGGCAAAAAGAGGCTGGCATAGCCAACAGGTAGCAAGTAGAACAAGAGACAATGGAGAAGCAAGGGCTGCCCTTGGGAGAAATCCAGTCTCCTGCACGTTGGCTAGTGCAGGAAGGCCACCAGATGCTTGCAGGGCTCCTGCCTCACAAGTGCCTCTGGCTGCTGCCAGTCCCCTTGGCTCACCACACCGAGCAGGACCTAGAGAAACTGAGGCACACAGCAGCCCTAGAGACACAAACCATGTGCTGCTGGAGGCCAGTGCTTTGGGGTGAAGGGTGAGTAGGAATGTCCCTGTGGAAGCAGGATCAGATTAACAGCAGCCCTTTGCAATGGCTTCAGAAGGCAGTGAAAGACTTGCTGCTCCTGAACCCCAGCTGGGCACGAGCTGCCAGCCCCACACACCTCCCTGGCACCACTGCTCCTCAGAAGTGACTCCCTGCAGTGCCATCCTGTCCTGCCCAAACAACAGAGCCAGGGCAGTGGCACGGCTCCAGTACCCCACAAAAACCTCACCAGGGTCCCACAGGGCACTCACTGTGCAACTGCCACCAGCCAGGGGACCTGCACCAGCCCA
>NW_008619327.1:27501-31445 GCF_000691845.1 Merops nubicus | reverse complement strand
CAGTTCTGTGGGCAGCCCTGACCCCAACCCGCTGCAAGCAGTATTTGCTAAAACATTTCCCTACGTCAAAATTAGCCAAATCCAAAATCAAAAAAACAATAAAAAAAAGAAGAAAAGAATCAAGTAAAGTTTCCCTCTGGAGAGAGGTGAAAAGGAGCCTGAATGTGAAGGTTTTGCTGAACATCCCCACCCACCATCAAGAGAAATCATCTCTCAGGTATAATTTTGACTCCTTGCACTGCTTCTGCACAGTGAGGTGTTCTTGGATAGAGGAAGAAATGATGCAGTGAGGGCCATTTTGTTCCGGGACCAACCTGGTGTAGAGAAGTTTTTGTAACAATGGGATTACTCACAGTGTTACACTGACTTGGGTGATTTTTTTTCTCTAGGTTTCATGACATTTTGTTTCTATTTAGGATTGTTTTGCTGACATGAAACAGCTCATTCTTCACTGTTGTGGCACACTTGAACTGCTAGGATATTAAACATTGCCTTGGTAATGGGGATTTGTTCCAGTTTGAGATGGCAGCACGAACCGAAGACAAGTTTGAGAGACTTAAATTCAAAGAGTAAAAAATGTGGCTTTATTTCTTTCTTCTTACTCATCTAACTTGTATTTTACAACAACCTTAAGCTTTTTTTTTTCTCTAGAAACTTACATTTTACCACCAGAAGCACAAGAACACACTTTGAATAGAACTTGTTTCTTTCTACAGCTGTTTACAAATCAGATTTTTCCCTAGGGAGGTTGTTGACTTTTTTTTTTGGGTGTTTTTATTTTTTATTTTTTTTTTTTAAATGGGTAATTCGTTTAAGAAGGTACACTTTAAATGATTCATTTTAAAGCTTTTTCTCTTACACCTTGACTGCACGGCTCTGGCAATGAATAACTTACAATGGGAATGAAACAAAACCTTCTTTTGGCTGGAGGATTCAACTTACAGATGGTTAAACAGCAAATTAAAAAAAAAAAAAAAGAGATGAGAAGGAAACAAATCAAATACTGCACTCACAAAAAAAGTCAAGAGATGAGGACGGCAGTTGCACTGTATTTTTTGATAAAGTAAACAAGTGTCATACCTTTTTAAAAATTCCATATACTCAGTATGCTTGATGAGGCCTGTCCTCATCATTATTGTTTGAAAACATTGCCGATCAATAGCCCAAAGTTTCACATTTACGAGAGCTGGAAAAAACAAGACAAGGGGAAAATGTAATTAGCAAAATGTCAAAATTGGAAAAATCTGTTGTGAACTGCAGAGAAAAACAAATTCATTCATGAGAAAGCATGAGAATGGGTACACAGTTCAAAACAGTGACATAAAACTCATTTGCTGGACAATGGACTAAGCATGCATTGAAATGATCTGAAATATCTGAAATTTTAGCTGTTGCATATGGGGTTTTGGAAAGGGCACTTAAAAGCAACTGTAAGATGAGACAAAATCAATCCAGGCTGAAAGCAAACAAGAAATAGGGATCAGTTCTTCATAACTTGGGACACATCAGTGCCTATGACAGCGAGCAATCTGGGGAATTTTTTTGGCATGTTATCCTGTTGCTGAAACAACAAAACTCATTAAGATTTCATCCTACTCCAAAAGTGGATGACAAATTTCTCCTTGACCTCATGAGATTTTTCAGAACCGAGTCCTGCTATAGTCTAATAATTGAACCTCCTGATCCTGAAGATTTTGAGTAACTTTTTATTCCAACTTTATTTTTCAGGTCTCTGATAATTCTAAGACTTCAGTGTTATGCACCAGACACTACACCATATATTACATAAGCAAAATCCCGTTGTAAATTCAAATGTAACAGGTTACTACTGCATAAAGTACAGATGCTCAAAGAAAACAGGATCATGTGAATTGGATGTGCAGAACCCTAAAAAGTCCAGATTTTTATCTTAGATGAGGCTTTGACATTTGCATTAGCTATAAAAGTCTGCATACAGAGTTTCTAATAGGGTTTTTCCTTAGAGAAAAGTTTAATTAAACAAATCTACTCTAAAGACCTCTGTGCTTGTATTTTAAACTTCTTTTCCAGGGAATAATTGCAATAGATTTCACCCCCACAACCCATTTCACTATAGAAAACAGAAATGAGCAACATGACTATTAACCAAGTATTTACAAATATTCTCACAAATAAAAACATAAGAAATGACTTTGCTTTTATTTGCTGGTCCTTTAGTTCACAAACACCTCAGTTAATGAGTTTTTATCCCCAAACCCATTTGCAGGACGTAAAACCTTCAAAGTGTGAATTCAGGTTTTTCTTCTCGAATGGCTCTGCAGAACTAAGGGAACGCATCACTGCATTTAAAGCCTCTTCTCATTTTCAAGACAGAAATTTCTTTTGGAGAAGCATTTTTGGTTTTATAATCAACCTGATGGGAAAGAACGACCTATAGCTTTAGTATGAGAGATTTCTGTTAAAAAAAAAATAGTCTTTCATTCTCATCAGAGTGGAAGAGGCAATTAATATGAATGGGATCTCTGTTTCTTTTCTGTTTTTTTTTTGTTTGTTTGTTTGTTTGGGTTTTTTTTTGTTTGGTTTGATTTGTTTTGGTTTTGTTTTTTACTGTTTTCTGCAAAATAGGGGTTTTAACTGATTTATAAATGAGCTCTATGCTGGAGGAAGAAATGAATATTCAGCTGGGTGTGTTGTGGAGGGACTCACTGAAAACGAAGGCCTTCTGCTGTACTGGCTGCTGCTGCTGAAGGTTGGTATCAAGTCAACAAAAACTCTAAATTCACTAAAAGCAGAAAAATAGTATCTTGTAAAATAGGTGCTTTCTATCTAGGCAAATGAATAAAGGTGATTTCTGCCAGCCTAGCCACTTCAGGATGGTTGGCATCCAGTGTGATATGTGATTGTCATACAAGGGAAAACAGGGACTTGTTTAGTTATAAAAGGGAAAATCCTTGATAATGCAACATTTGAAAAAAAAAAATGTAGTGAATGTGAGAATAATGAAGTACAGCTTTTTTGGGAGTTTATCTTTGTTTAAACTAAAATATCCAACAGCATCCTAGTGCCCTATCATGAACATGCACCATGAACACATCTTATTAGTTCATCACAAGTATTTTTTCCAAAGTACATACATCCCTTAGAGTAAAATTCAATTTTTCACCTCTAGTTCTTTCATACAGTCTTCATAGCAAAGGCATATTAAACTGAAATTACTAGTTGAGTAAGCTCAGACAATAGTAAATACTTAAATTCACCTTTTTTTCCTGTTGTCTGATGTAATTCTGAAAGACAAAGCATCCTTCCTATAAATAATCCTGTCTGTTGCTGCTTCCCAACATATTTTATCGGATTCACCACCTTACGCTACCAAATGAAAGGTTTCATCCTGGTCTCAGTTCTGGCCAGCTAGGCCTTAATAGACAATTCCATCAGCACCTGGGACCAAATCCCTGCTGGGGTCCATCACAGCGTTCAAGAGCATGGCCTCCAAATTGCACAGAACCCATCCCTGGCCCACCAGATGCATTTATAGCCTGTATATCACTATGCCCTACCTCAATGACTGATGGCAGTCAGCCGACTCTCATTTTTCCTGTATGTAGTGAATGATGAATGTACTTGGTGGGTTTTCCTTCCCACAGTAAGTTCAAATAGAGCTTCAAAGAGACTACCTATCTCTAAGATCCACGTGGGATGAAGATCGCTTGACTGCTCCTAGAAATTGCTCTGTTAAAACAAGTCTCCACAGCTGGCAACCTTCATGGGAGCACAGCAGCAGAGGCACTTAGTGAGCCTTGAAGAGGCCCCATTCCCCTGAAGGTATGCCTTAACAACTCAAGTTATAGAATCATAGAAACATAGAATGGTTTAGGTTGGAAGGAACCTTCAAGATCATCTAGTTCTAAGCCCCTGCCATAGGCAGGGGCACCTCCCACTAGATCATGCTTCTCCAAGACCCCTCC